>NC_063345.1:53608228-53696921 GCF_021869965.1 Rhincodon typus
GACGTTTCGGGTCTAGACCCTTCTCCAGAAATCTGAAGAAGGGTCGAGACCCGAAACGTCAGCTTTCCTGCTCCTCTGATGCTGCTTGGCCTGCTGTGTTCATCCAGCTCTACACCTTGTTATCTCATTTAAAATACCCTCCTGTTACCAAGTAGTCTGTTCATCAAATTGACAGTCCAGTTATTCTATTGCCAGTTTGTATCCTGAAATAATTAACATTTCAGAGGTCCGTTTTTGCGTGCATGTATATCTTTATTTCTCTGTTGCTTATTTTTTTTTGAATTGCAGGAAGGGTGATTGTACAGATTGAGAGTGAGCAATTTAATGCTTCTCCCTGCAATATGAAATGGCTTTGCTCGAAGCACAGCATTTCTTCATGAGCTAGTTATGAACCTTTCACGTCTCCAGTAAAGTAGGTTTTCAATTTCTACACAAAACATGTTGAAGGAATTGATTCCCACATTTTTGTATATATTTATTCCTGGGATATGGGTATCACTGACAAGGCTAGCATTTATTATACATTCCAAGCAGCCAGTAAGCAGAAATTCCTAATTTCTCTTCTAGCATTCTTGTAGTCCATGTGGTGAAGATGCTCTTACACAGTTATTCCCTTGGCAGCAACCTACTTTAATCCCCCCACTACCCCAATCCCCTTTCGCTTTGTCCTGTGGATGGATTTGATGAACTGGCTGTGACTCACCTCTGAGCGTCCTAGCCCCAGACTGATGCCTGTATCTCCCCCTGCCCCGTGTTAGCTCTATTTCCATACTGGCCATTATGGAGGCACAAGACTGACAGTGACCTGCTCAATAGACTGCAGAGATATTGACCTTCTGACCAAGATCACCTTGACCAGGTGATTAATGTCACAAATCCCAGGGACTGGTATGAGAGACTGCCCTTGACCTATATTGTCAAAACCTCATTGTCAAGGCCTCCATGAACTTCAGTGAGGACTACTCCTGTAAGAATAGGAGATACAGCTGCACATATAGTGATTTCGCCATGTAAGCTGCTGATACGTTGTGCACATGTGATATTGGCATAACACAGTGTTGTTCAACAAGATGTCCATCCCCTTGACTGCAGAATGCTGACCAGCAAGTCAAGATATCTGATTGTGTGACCACATTAGTTAGGATGGCAAGGCAAAGCACAGATACTGGGAGCATGCAGTTAGTTGTGAAGTGAGAAAGCACTGAGAGAGCAAGTGAGCATCCCTGAGAAGCAGTCTAGCCCAATCTGTGAGTTAGGTACATGTCCATCTGCACAATGAGCCCCATTTCAACCTCGTTGCCAGCGCACCCTGCAATGCAAGTCTATGCTTTGTGAGCATCCTATAAGCATTTCAGAGAGGTGCCAGGAAGTTTAAGCGAGGTTGGTAAATGCCAGATGCCAATGTTTGTGGATGAGAGGTGCATGCGTCAGGTGCCAATGGGCCACGCCGAACTGCTGGTTCGTCATTTACAACAAGAACGTCGATCGGAGCAAGAAGCAAGCTGAAGTTGCTCGGTATCTGCTCTGATTTTGATCATTAGTTTTCTTGAAGTCCAACTTGTTTGGCACATTTGACAAGACACAAAGCTGAATTTTAATGTGGTAAGTTGAACCATTAACAAAGCACCTAACAATTATATTCCCATTTAATTATCAACTTGCCATTGCCTATTGAGAAACTCACTGCACTGCTTGGCAAAAGCATAAAGGTTGGAGCAAGATGCTTCCGATGTCAAGGTAAGCCATGTTGGATTTCTTGTCTGATTCATCCACAAATCTCACCATAGCCCATGTCACTCAGACCCCTATAAGATTTCATCCTTTGTTTTTCACTCTATGATCCTGAGTGAAATTTATCCAATTTTCATTGCAGTTTTATGAAGAAAAATGTGCTGGCTGTCATAATTTTGTTCTTTATCTTATTATGTGTCCCCTTACCCTGCCTTCCAAGAGCTCACTTCTCTAGCTGTTCTATCTCTTTTGTTTTAAATGCTTATCCGCTTGGTCTATGCGGATTTTTTTTTCCTGTGTTTCAATATTACCAAAAGCAAAGCATTCCATGCTCCGACAACTCTCCATAAAATAACGTTCCTCGTTTCTCCTACAATGACACTTTTATATTGATGACCCTCATCAGAGAAAACTCAACCAGAGGAAACAGATGATGGAGAGTAACCAGAAGCAAGAATGCTGAACAATCCTTCACCCTTAACCCAATGATCAGAGATCAAATCTACTACCAAAAGGGAGAAGGGTTGAAACTTGAGATTTTCCTAGTTTTTATTCCTCCACACTGTGTTAAGCTTTCAGAGAGGTTCAGATAATTTATTACAATTTGAAGTACTTACTTAAGAACCAAGGTTAAAAATCAAAACATTAATCCGTTCTGACAAAATCTCATCAACTCAAAATATAAACACTGCTTCTTTCTCTGCCTGAGCAGCTGAGTATTTTGCATTATTTTCTGCATTTATCGTTTGGAACACAGAGTAATTTAAATTAGGTATTGAAATATTCCATTCCATTACAGACCACATCCAAATGCAGCAGGATTTGGATAATATCCAGTTTTGTGCTGACAGGTGGTCAGTAACTTGCATATGACAAGTGCCTGGCAGTGACCATCTCCATCAAGACAAATCTAAACATCATCAATTGACATTCAATTGCACTATCATCACAAACTCCATCACTACTAACATTCTGGGTGTTACTATTAAAATTCTGAGTGTTACTATTGACTAGAAACTGAAATGGACCAGCCAAATAAATACTGTGGCTACAAGAGCAGGTCAGATGCTAGGAACTAGTGGCCAGTAACTCACCTCCCGTCTCCCCAAAGCCATTCCACCATCTACAAGTCAGGAGTGTGATAGAATATTCCCCTCTTCCCTGGATAAGTGTGGCATCAAACCCTTCAGAATATTTGATACTATCCAGGACAAATCAGCCCAAGTGATTAACATCACACCTATAGGTATTCAGTCCCTTCATCTCCAATGCTCAGTTGCAGCATTGTGCATCACTACAGAAATTCACTTAAGGCTCCTTAGACAATACCTTCCAAACCTACAACCACTACCATCTAGAAGGACAAGGGCAGCAGATACATGGGAACATCACCATCTGAAAATTCCCTTCTAAGTCACTCACCTTCTTGACTTGGAAATCTATCACCATTCCTTCAGTGTCGCTGGGTCAAAATCCTGGAAATGTCTCCCTAAGAGTATTGTGGATCTACCTACAGCATGTGGACTGCAGCGGTTCAAGAAAGCCGCTCACGTCATGTTCTCAAGGGCAAGTAGGGTTGGGAATAAATGCTGGCTGAGCCAGCAACACCTACTAACTATGAATGAAATAAAAAGTAGGAAAGCTATTATAAGATATGAAAGAAAAGTTACTGATTACCATTGGTACTGTCGAATATTAATGATACTGTGATACTGACGAATCGGTACTCCTCCATGTGGAACACCACTGGGAAGAAGTACAGAGGGTGACAAAGACAAGAATGGACTCTAGGTGGGAACTTCATTGGCCATCACCAAGAACTGCTGAGTGTCACCACTAATGACTGAGTTGGCTGAGTGCTGAAGGACAGATTTGCCAAAATGGACATGCAGTAGGTTAGAACAAAGAATGAAGAAAATTACAGCACAGGAAGAGGTCCTTCGGCCCTCCAAGCCTGCACTGACATGCTGCCTGTCACAGCTAAAACCCCCTATCCTTCCAGATACTGTATCCCTCTATTCCCATCCTATTCGTGTATTTGTCAAGACGCCCGTTAAAAGTCACTATCGTATCTGCTTCCACTACCTCCCCTGGCAGCAAGTTCCAGGCACCCACCACCCTCTGTGTTATGAGAAGAACAGCAAAATAAAGACTATTATGAAATATTATCGTACATCTGTCACAGATGAATCTGTACTTGATGGTAACCAATACACAGTCTTTTTGAAGACAAATTGACTGAGCATAAACCCCATTATGCTGTGTCACTAACGCCAAGCTAAAATAGATCAATTCTGAACAGATGACAACTGGCATATGAATAAAGATTGGTTAGGAGCATACTCACTAGAGTTTATATGTATGGGGGTGCAGGGGTGCGAGGAGGAATCTCTTTGAAACCTATAAAATTCTAACAGGTCGAGGGAGGGTAAAAGCAGGATGGATGTTCCCAGGACTGAGAAAACCACAACCGGGTTTCACGGGCTAAGGAGATGGGCAGGCCATTTAGGACTGAGGTGAGGAGAAATTTCTTCACCAAAGAGTGGGTTGAGGTCAAAACATTGAACATTTTCAAGAAGGAGATAAATACAGTTCTTAGATCTAAAGGGATCAAAAGGATATGAGGTGAATGCGGAACAGGATGCTGGGTTGGATGATCAAACATGAACATATCAAATGGTGGAGAAGGCTCAAAGGGCTGAAAGGACGATAAGATTTTATGTTGATACAGCAGCGAAACACTGGGCATTCGTGAGGCATCTGTAGCAGCAGAATCGTAGTCAACCACGATCTCTGGATTAGATGTAATGTTTCAAGTCTGATATGACCCTTCTTCAGAACCAGGTTTCAACCTGGTGAAGCTATAACACAGGAATTCTTGTATGTCAAACCATTGAAGCAGTAGCTAATTGGCAAGATCTAAGCAGTCCCCCAATCAACAGATTGGATCAAAACTCTGCAGTCCTATCACAACAGTTGTGAATGGTGGTGCGTAATTAAATCGCTATCGCAAGAAGTAAGATGCACAAATAGGCCCATAGTTAATAATGGGGGAAATCACATCATTGCAAGAGACAAGACTACTGCAGCTTACATCAATACACAAGCAATTTAATTGTTAAAGAAAATATCTCACTCTTGTTGAAAACAGAAAATCTTTCCCTGCACACATGACTTTTATTGTTTAACTGTATTTTTCTATTTTGCTTTTTTAAAGCATCAGGGAACAAACCAACTTATTTTGCTGATCATGCTGAGTCTTGTACAAACGCTGGGTATGAACCCTCCGGAATATCTTCAGTTTACTTGGGGGTTAGTTGCGCTTTGCTGGAGCTGTCTGATTTTTTGCAGCATATTGACACAAGTGGTTTCAGAAGCAGAGTGTAGGTGCACTTACTGAAAAAAAAATCTCATTTTCATCTTGTTGCCAGTTTGCAGTACACCGTCAAGAAGAATAATTCATACCTTGAAATCTCTAAGCCCAGGAAGGTACCTGCTATTCCTGAAATAATCATGAGTTATTGTTGGGGAACAAAAGCAATTTATACCATACAGAATATTTTCCCAACATTTCAGATGAAAATGTAATATTTGTAGAGCAATGTTACACACAAGTTGGGATGTGGTCTTGGATCTGTTGTATCATTGGGAACTAATGTTTATGTTTAACCCATTTCTATTGTTTCTTTTTCCTCCTTTGCTGATTAACTCTGACTCTGTCTCTGCTTCTTCTATGCTTCTGAGGCATAGATTAATCCTTGGGTTAGGCTTCGGCATAAGCAGTTCTCCTCCATGTTCCTGCTCTTTATGTGTGAATCACAGCACTTGAAGGGACAAATTGAAGGGAACACTTGAAGGGAACACAGAACAGTACAGCATAGGAGAAGGCCCTTCAGCCCACTATGTCTGCACTGACTGTGATGTGATCATAAACTAATCCTATTTGCCGGCACATGGTCCATATCCCTCTCTTTCCTGCCTTTTCACCTGTCTGTCTAAACACCTCTTACATGTTGCTATTGTATCTGCTTCTATCACCTTCCCTGGTAGTGCATTACAGACACATACCACCCTTTGTGTAAAGAAAACTTGCCTTACACAACTCCTTTGAACTTTACCCCTCTCACCTTAAACCTATGCCCTTTAGTATTTGACTTTTCCACCCTGAGAAAAAGACTCCGACAATCCACCCTTTTCATACCTCTCATTGTTTTATATATTTCCATCAGGTCACCCCTCAGCCTCTGACGCTCTAGCATAAACAATCCAAGTTTGTCCAACTTCTCTTAAACTAATACGCTCCAATCCAGGTAACATTCTCATAAAACTCTTTTGCACCCTCTCCAAAGCCTCCACATCCTTTCTGTAGTGTGACAACCAGAACTGCACACAATTTTAATTCGGCCACACAATGCTCCAAGTGTGGCCGAATTAAAATTTTATATAGCTACAACATGGCTTGCCAACTTTTATACTCAGTGTCCTGACCGATGAAGGCAAGCATGCTATGCACCTTCTTTACCACCTTATCCACCTGTGTCGCCACTGTCAGGGAGCTATGGACGTGTACTCCATGATCCCTCTCTATATCAATGTTCCATAGGGTCCAGATATTTACTGAATATTTTCTGCTTGCATTTGACCTCCCAAAATGTTTCACCTTACTTCGAATCCCTACAGTACCGAAACAGGCCAATTGGCCAATCGAGTCCACACCAACCTTCCAAAGAGCACCCTACCCAGACCCACTCTCTACCCTATCCCTACGTTTCCCACTCTGGACACTATGGGCAATTTAGCATGTCCAACCCACTTAACCTGCACATTTTTGGACTATGGGAGGAAACCCGTGCAGACACAGGGAGAATGTGCAAACTCCACACAGACAGTCATCTGAGGCTAGAATTGAACCAGGTTCCTGGCACTTTGAGGCAACAGTGCTAACCATTGCAACAGATTAAACTCCACCTGCCATTTCCCTGCCCAACTTTCCAAATGATCTCTATCCTGCTGCATCCTTTGACATCCTTCCTCACTATTCACAATGCCACCTGATTTACATGTTGTCAGCAAACTTACCCATTAGACCATCCATATTTTCATCAAAATCATTTATGTATATTAAAAACAGAGGTTTGAGCACTGATGCTTGCTGAACACCACTGGTCACAGACTTCCATTCAGTAAACATCCCTCACAACTACCCTCTGTCTGCTATGATTAAGCCAATTTTGTAATCAGTTTACCAACCCATGTGACTTAATCTTCTGAGGGAGCTTGTTAAATGGTTTAGTAAAGTCTATGTAGACAACATCCACTGCCCGACCCTCAATTACCTTTGTCACTCTGACAAGAAACTGACAGGATTGTCTGGTAGTCCATCCTCACCATCTCTATTTACACTTCTTCGCAGCTGAACATGGGTCAAATGCTAGGAACAAAAACAAAGTTGCTGGGAAAGCTCAGCAGGTCTAGGAATACCTGTGAAGAATAAAATCACAGTTAACATTTCAGGTCCAGTGACCCTTCCTCAGAACTGGGTCAAATACTGCCAATCAACTGCATCGGGTGAGATACAGCCCTGAAACTGTAGGTTGAAAAGCATCCATCATCAGATCTTCTTTTCGTCAGATTAGGATTTGGTTCAAAATGCAAGGTGCCGTACCCGACACTTATAAAACCGTGGCGTGTGAAGAAGTGGTTCCTGAATTCAGTCCTGAAAGTAACTTTGACCAGCTTGCAGCTGAAACCTCTTTACATCTTTACTCAAGGTTCACATTGTCTGTTCAATGTTAAAAGAAAGAAAATAAAACAGAAAGGAAAGAAAATAACAGAAGGAAGAAAAGAAGAAATATTTCAACTTAATTTCTTGGACTGAGATATCTGTTTTATCCACACAAATGAGACAGCTTTCTTGAGCTGACTGATGAAAAAACTACAGAAAATCATGTAAGAACAATTATGTATTCATGTATTAGTCTGCATTTTGTGCATGCAAGAACATGGTTAGTGATTCACTTCTGCACTTAAAGGAAAGGCTTCATATGTTTTAGACATCAGTTACTGTCACCATTATTGATCATGAAAAATTCTAATTTTGACCTATTAGTATTGACAATGATATAAATCAAAATAAATGTGCATTTATATTGAACAGTATGTTCACTACAGAACATTTGCAGTCCCACAGTGTATTTGAACATATATTGTTACAGTTTTCTAAATGGAAGGTTATATTAAATATTTTGATCTTGTCAACTTCCTGCTGCTCCCGGCATTCCTCTGGGAAATCATAACTGACCACAACTATTTTAAAGCTTCTTCACCCTACAGCTTCATTGGGCAGGATTTTAACCCTCACCCACCCAAAAACAGGCAGGCTTGGCTTGAGTGGAAGACTTAAGTGTTCAAAAGCAGGATCACAACCCAATTCCACCTGCAACTGGCCATGTCAGTTTTACTTGAGGCAGATTATGAGACAGGCAATAAGTGTGCTCAGGAGGCAAGTTTGCTCCTTAACTATTATAATAAAGCTCCGGCTCTCATATATATGAACTGTTTTAAATTAAACTCTGGATGATTGGTTTTCCCCATCCTAACAAACACCCATTATTGGACACACCCTCCAACCAGTGTACCTTGTTGTCCAGGATGCTCAGGTTGCCCTCAGTGACACAATGCTTGCAGGCTGCCTGAGTGTATTCATCCAGCAGTTACATTTTAGGCCAGTTTACAACCTGATCTTCCCTTCCATACAACAGTCCTGCAATCACGAAAGGATCCCTGTCACAGACATTATTCAACTTCAAGCCATGTCTTACCATTCATCAAAAGTAAGAAGGTCACTGGCTAGGCCACAGGCAAAAATAAGTCGTATGAAAGTTTTCCGATCTCAAAACAGAAACTTAAAAATGAAATGCTGTGTCAAAAAAGCACATGTGCATATCTTTGTGGAACTGCATATTTGTCATTTGTTTTCTTTTTCTCCCAGAGCCATATAATACCACCCCTGTTGTTCCAGCAGAGCTAAGGTCAGACTGAACATTGCCCTGCTGTGACTGTTTGGATGCTCTTAGTCAAAGTTATAAGAGGGGCCTTGGAACAACGAGGACCCCTCCCACAACCATCCCACCTGCATCTTATGGCAGACTTGACTTTCAGGACACACAACAGCTTGTTCAGCAAAGACTAAGGATGAGATAATGGGGTCAATGAATGAGAGTTGGATGCACTTTGAGCCAAGTCCCCACATCCACATCCATTTTCTCCATTTTTCTTCTTACAGCACACCCACATTTGAAGGATAACTTTAACTGGGAAGCATGTTACACTATTTGTTGGGTACTGAATGGCCAAGGCAAGGTTTCCATGGATCCTATAGTGAGATAGTGCACTCGTGATAATGTTACTGGATCAGTTATTATTGGCTATTTTTAATTAAAGTGTGGGTGATGTAAGCATGTTAGGTGGTCAAGGTAATCACTAAGAAATAAGACTTTCTAAATAGTGATCTTCAAGTAAGCATGATGAATTAAGGAGACAGTCAAAAATATTTACTTGGTCACTTGATTGATGGCTGAAATAGTTGGTTAAATAGTTTATTCATGCAGAAGAGGAGTTTAACAGTCGAGAGAATCTTTTACATAACCATTCATCAAAATGGTGATAGGAAATAGAATGTTTCATTGTTATAGTCTATGCAGAATGTGAAAATTAGACCTTGTATACTGAAGTGAGAAGATTGCTCAGAGCAATTAAGTTACGATAATATGGATGCAGTCTGAACATTATTAGACAGGAACAACAGGAATAGCAGAATCCTTAGCAGAACTAACACAGGAAAAGATGTAAGTTATAAAACAGATTATGACAAGAAAATTACATAGTGTTGGTTAATTATTTAGTAGCTACAGGGAAAGTAGTTGGAGTCATTATTCTCTGCAGAAGTTGACGTTAATTGATTTAGAGACACCCAATGGAAGTCATGACTAAACGGGATGTGCACCCTAAGATATGAGAAAGGAGGAGATGTACTGGTCACTGACCTGCAGAATGTGCAAAGTTGAAGCGTGAGATTTCCAATTTTTATCACTATTTGAGAACAAAAGGCTGGCTTAAGAATAAAGAATCCCATTGATACTATATTTTTCAGCAATTGAATGGAGAATAAAATGGAGCCTTCCTGCTCCTCGGATGCTGCTTGGCCTGCTGTGTTCATCAGCTCTACACCATATTATCTCAGATTCTCCAGCATCTGCAGTTCCTACTATCTCTGAAACAGAAAATAGAGTCCAGTTTGGTAAAGAGTGAAGTCATCTTTTGAGAAAGTCAATTTGAAATATTTTAATGTTGCTAAGAACGGCATGAAGTCAAAGTTATTCAAATCACACTCATCAGGACTGAAACACAAGAAAAACAAACTTAGAAAGGAAATGCCATGTGAAAAGGGTATTGATTAGTTTGACTTCAACTGGCATAAAGATTCATCAGAAGCTGTTAACTGTCTTTGTTAGCTAATTAAATTCAAAGAAGGCAAGTTGTCTCTGATCACACACAGCATTGCCAATGGGGTGCAACTAGGTTTGACATTCTGCATAGCTCTTTCCTCAGTAAAAAAAAGAGGCAATGTGTGGATTTTAACTACAAATAACAGGTCTTCACAAAAGTGAATGGATATGTCAGTGAAAGCAGAAACTTTGCTTATAACTTTGCAGCAGCTTGCTCAACCATTTGAGCTAAGCATGTAAAGCATAGGTAAATATGATGTAATGAGATTATCCCCCTTCACAGATCCAACAAATATCTCTATAAATTTCAGTACAGTTCACAAATTCATGCAAGGGCATAAGACTCACATTTCGGCACAGAAGAGATGCCTAATCTACCTCAGATTATCTTGAAAGGGGAAGACTTAAAGTCATAGAGTTTTGCAGCATGGAAACAGACCCTTTGACTCTTCCACACTGATCAGGTATCCTAAATTATCTAGTCCCAATTTCCAGCATTTGGCCCATATCCTTCTGAACACTTCCTATTCATATATCCATCCAGATGCCTTTTAAGTGTAATTGTACCAGCATCCACCACTTCCTCTGGCAGTTCATTCCATACATGCACCAACCTCTGCATGAAAGCGTTATTCCTTCGGTCCCAGTTCTGAGGAAGGGTCACCGGACCCAAAACGTTAACTCTGTTTTCTCCCCACAGATGCTGCCAGACCTGCTGAGCTTTTCCAGCAACTTTGTTTTTGGTCCCTTTTAAACTTTTCTCCTCTCACCTTAAACCTATTCCCTCCAGTTTGGATTCCCCTACCCAGGGGAAAAGACCTTGGCTATTCACACTATCCATGTCCCTTATGATTGTATAAACCTCTATAAGGTCATTCCTCAGCCTCTGGTGCTCCAGGGAACAAAGCTCCAGGCTATTCAGCCTCTCTCTTTAGCTCAAACCCTCCATTCCTGGGAACACCCTTATAAATCTTTTCTGAACCCTTTCAAGTTTAACAAAATCTTTCCTGTTGCAGGGAGACCAAAATTGAATGCAGTATTCCAAGAGTGGCCTAACCAATGTCCTGTACAGCTGAAACATGATGTCCAACTCCTGTACTCAATGCACTGACCAATGAAGGCAAGCGTACCAAAACTTCAAGACTTTTAGCAACAGATGAAGCTAGCCATTTCATGCTGCTTCTTTGCAGTAACCATGAGTGGTAACTTTTGCTAACAGGATGCTGCCATCAATCTAAAAAGTCATTTTTTTTTAACCACTTAAGTTGTATTGATGGGATGCCAGGTATGTAGGGCATACATTCCAATGAATGTCAGACAGTTTCAGGCAACACATTGATTTGACTGTCCATAGCAGGCAGCCTGCTGAGTGTTCATCCAGCCCATTCTCACAAAACGTGGAACTTAGTGTCCAACATTAGATGTGATTCCGCTTCTGGACTATTAAATAATCCTGACTGTGCTAAGAATTACACTGGAAACCAATCTAATATCAGTCAGGCTTACAGCCTGATTCATTTGCAAATGCCAGAAGTTAAATTTATTCACATACAGGTTCTGATCTTTGTAGGTAAAAGGAATAAATCCACATATTATGCCCTATCACTCAGGAAAGGGCTACTGACGCACCTAATCCTGGCTGTATCCCCATGGCAACGCTCTAACCAATCAGAGCCAACCTGCCCGGTTAGAATTTAGTCTCAAAATTAAAGCAATTAACAGTTTCTACCATATGTCCATGTCAACCATAATCTCTCTTCTCATGCTGTATCAATTATTCTTTTTGCCCTTTTTAAAACAGGGCTTATTCTCCCAAATGCCTAACCATAGAGAGCTTCTCTCTATGTCTCCCTATCTGTTCCACTTAATGGCCTGAAACTTCAATCAACTCACCCCTTAACTATCTACATTAAAAATAACAAAAGCCCAGTTAGTGCAATGTCTTCTTGTAATTTCGTCATTTGAGCCCAAGGATCGTTTTGACATGAGCAGAAATATTGGAGAGCCCTGAATTGAATTTGCTTAATTCATTTGTCAACTATCTTAATTTCCAAACAGATCAATAGGAATTCACATTTCACCTTCAAGCCTGCCTAGTTGAAGATGAGAAGCGGGCACAATGATGTTGGTATCTTGATCCATTAGATTATTTTGGATTAATTTGCCACCTCACGTGTACCTAAACCAAGCTTCCCTTGCCTGAGGAAAAAAAACTGTGTTTTGTTACATTTTAGTATTTTCGTTTCTTCCCCAGTTACCAAAATCAAAGCTATTTTTAAAATGATTTTCTCTATTATGTCTCTCTCACCTCTTTACTGCCCATGGCTTTTGTTTGGCATGTACAGTTATTGCCCTTTAGCAATTTCAGTGCTTTGGTGTCACATTAAATAAATTTCTGAACGTTGCTGTTCTGTCACTTTACCCAAATACTAGATTTTTCCAGCTGACTGTGGATTGTCTTGGTCACATCTCATTGAATTTAGCCTTACCTGAACCTAAATTTTAGCCGCCTTTTCATATTTGTCCTTCTTAAGCACACATACGACATTATAAATTTCTATTAGATGAATTATAAACATGTTGTTAGATGGCAATAATTTATCTCATTATTCAATCTAATTTAGCCTGCCCTGTTATTGGCTGCTAGGAGTCGAAAACTATCCTGAATGCACTTTAAAAATTTCTTGACATGAGTGAATTTGCTTATTCCAATTCAAACAGAAATTAAAACCCTTTATGTCTTTGCCATAATTTTGCCTAATCTCTGCATTTGTGCAATCAACCAATTCACAAATTGTACAAGGTGACCTGTACAGGACCCCACTAATCTAAAATGCTTTTCTGAGTTCTATTATGACTACAGCTTAAATCCCTATTGCTTGCATACTTCTTTTTTATATTGTCTCAGTATTCCATGATTTCATTCCAAGTGACCAAATCTACTCCTTTCCCTCTGGATGCTGTCAATAGGGTACAGTACCTTTTTAATCATTACATATTTGCACAAACAGTCTCACCGAATTTGATAATAACTTATAGACTGCCATTTCCATATCAATCACATTATGAACAGAAGTATTAGAATAGATTTCAATAGTTGTTTTATTGCCAGAGCACTTTTTTTTGCATTATTCCAACAACTGCTGCTTAATTTTAACTAGATAGTTCACAAGTGTCTGGATATTTTGTTGATTATTACTTGAGCCTTTGTTTTCCTTTCTAGACATTTTTAAGAATTTTGTGGGATTGCTTTGAAAACACAAGAAACTATATTCAGTGGATTCCATAACTCACTCACATATATTTGTACAAAGTTTGAAAAATATCCCATGAAGTAATAGGTTGTTACTTCTTTCTCTTTTATGGCGATTCATTGGAGAGAGAAAAAAAGGTCCTGGGACAAAAAAAGATATTGCTTAACTAGTTGACTAAGAATTATAATTGAGTATTTCCATGAAATATTTTATTCATCAGTTCTGAGACTATTAACTCAATAAAATCCAATATTAAGTCATCATCCTGCTCCATTACACACACCTACAGTTAATTATTTGAACTCTATTATTAAATATCAGTACGAATAAGATTATATTGAAATAGCTTAAACAATATTATCTCCTAAAGCCTGGAAATTCAGTGGTTAAATTGGGGGCTGTTAAATAAGGTTGTTAAAAATAACAAAGTACTTTCAAAGCTAATAGAAAACCAATTTATTAAGTCGCAGGAGTTAGATTAGGAGAATCATTCAAATTGATTCAAGTAGCCCTGTTGATTGCACAATAAACAAACTATTATGTATGGAGATAGTAGGAACTGCCGATGCTGGAGAATCTGAGATAACAAGGTGTGGACCTGGATGACCACAGCAGGCCAAGCAGCATCAGAGGAGCAGGAAAGCTGACGTTTCGGGTCTAGACCCTTCTTCAGAAATGGGGGAGGGGAAGGGGGTTCTGAAATAAATAGGGAGAGAGAAGGAGGCGGATAGAAGATGGATAGAGGAGAAGATAGGTGGAGAGGAGACAGACAGATCAAAGGGGCGGGGTTGGAGCCAGTAAAGGTGAGTGTAGGTGGGGAGTTAGGGAGGAGGTATGTACTGTTGCCAAACAAACATGACATATTGTTTCATATTTAGCATTTGGCCGATTTTATTTTTGAAAAGGAAAAGATCTCTGTGAAACATGCTGCAACTGGATTTTCTCAATAGAGAAACTGCCTCATCATTGACACTGAAAGTAGGATCTGACCCTGGGCAGGCTGGAAGTTGGAGCCTGGTAGGTATTTTAGTGGCAGTGGCCAATTAGAAAAGGAGACAGGAAGCAACACCCGGAGAGGTGCCTATTAGTGAGGCTGCAGGAAGAAGGAAAGGGCATGGACATGATATATCAGAAATCATGTCTATTAACAACTTTTAATATAACTCCATAAATCATGTCTATTAATCCATTAACCCATTAATTCGTGATTATAATACTAATTGCAGATTTCCATGTTCTAGCCAGCCCCCATTCAAACTAATTCAGGGGCTCACTACCGTATCAGGTTACAACCACTTCAATTTGCGGTTACACCCCACTTGAAAGTGCATTAATCCATAACACGCTATGTAAACAACCCCATTTAACAAGACCAACATTCCATTCAAAATTGTAGTCAGGCGCGACGGCTAACAAAACCAGAAAGACACTACGGGATGAAACCTTTTTGCACCCTCACACCAAAAATAGTGTTTTTTGATATTAAAATCCAACTGTGAATAGGTGCTATTACCAAGCCATTTATCTTCTTCCTCTAGCTAAAGTAGCTTCAAGTATCAGTCAAAGGTGATAATTGGATAAGCCCTCTTCCTTTAAAGTAAAATGTTACTTCCCTGTATATTATGTAACCAGGTGCTTGTCCCAAGTTTTTATTCAACATGTATATAAAATTTTATCCCACCAGTAAAACTTAACAAACACTATGCAGAGTATGTAAGCAGCCTTTAAACTATTAATAAAACGAACAGTTCTATGTCCAGACCCACGTAACCTTGAATGAATGAATGAAACTGTCAGCACTACCACAACAGGTGTGACCACGAAACCAAATGAATGAATGATAGTAAATAGAACCCACAGATGGACACAACCATGAAACTAACTAAACAAGCCATAGTAAATAAAAACCACAGACAATCAAAATTGTTGGGAACTCAGACCTTTATTTAAAAAACACAAGATGCCTTTTTGTAACTTTAAAATTCTAACCTTGAAAATAACAAGACTAGCACCTTTTGAATTATGCAAATACAAACCAGACAGACACTCTAATCCCATTAAAATAACCATTAACACTCAGCAATAACCGTTAACATTTAGCACATGTTTAAACCATCTCTGATTTCCTGCAAAACAGTTTTTATACAATATCTACTGCATAACACTCAAGTGTTAGAATGTTAATGTACGCTTGAATTCTGTATAAAATGGCTGCTTTTGAGCTATGATTTTGGGATTCTTTTTCACCTTACATCGTGCTGCTGTGAATGTACAATAAAGAGGCTATTTTCGCGACTCACTGATCCTGGCCGTCTGGCTCTTTGAACGCGATCTCACACCCATGATGAGGTGTCCTTGAAGACAAAGTAAGTTGTTTGCAGGATCATGTTGGGACTGGGCAGGCAGGCCTCAGTAAGCGAGGTGGGTCTTGCTGGGTGGTTGCAACCACCAGTGAGAGACTACAGGAGTGGCAATCATTGCTAAGACGCCCCACTGAGCAGCAAAAGCCATAATAGGAGGAGATCGCACTCACTGGAAACCCACTGGAAGGTTGCCGGGATTTACATGGTGAATGCACTAAGGCAGTGATGATGCAAGCAGCAGTAGGCACAGAAGTGACCCTTAATTGAACACTTAACTGGGTTGATGGTCCACTCCCAATGTTGGTAATATTCCATGGTGACAGAAAGACGCCAATGCATTCTGCTGTCATTTTGTCAGATTTGCCATTTGTTTCCATAATGAGCTGGTAAAATATAGTTGTGTACATCCTACATCCCAATTCACCTCTACCTCCATGTTTCTTGAAAGTTGTTGTAAACAGAATTAGAGCAAATAAGCTTATCCTGATAATGTGAGACAACAAGGTGCAGAGCTGGATGAACACAGCAGGCTAAGCAGCATCATAGGAGCAGATGATGCTGCTCAGCCTGCTATGTTCATCCAGCTCTGCACCTTGTTGTCTCGGATTCTCCAGCATCTGCAATTCCTACTATCCTGATAATGTGATATTTTTGAAGATTAAGGGGAATTGAATTAATGATTCTGCAAACTGGAAGTATGCAAACATAGGACTGAACTTTTCAGCATAGGATCTAATCCTGGTGACAAGGACAAAGGACCATAGCAGTGGACAGCGGGAACCAGGGCTGTCAGCAGCCTGTTAGTTTAATTTGGTAGTTCACTTCCCCAGGGCTGCTGGTCCGATCTCTAGTGATGGCCACTGCTGAGATTGCAACATAAAGGAAATAGGCCCTTAATGTCAAGGTGTCCCCAAAGATGAGTTAGACTTTAGAGGAAAGCTACAGGCAGGAAGGTCCCAATGGGGAGGTGTTAAGCTACTCTGGCTATTGTTGGCATCTTGTTCTGTCATATTGTTTTAAGTATCATATCTTAAAACATGCTGGTATGACAGATTTCTGAGTCTGTAGATCAAAGAGCAACTGGATTTTTGCACCCACGGACGGCAAAACCCAGACGGTAGAGAGTACAGGAAACCAACTGTTACCAACTTCTTCACTGATTTCAAAAAGGCTTTAAATAGCATTCACGAGCAGTCACTCTGGTACATCACAAGACTGTACAACATACCATGTGGTATGTTAACATCCTCAAAGGCTTTACTGTGACTCCCACTGCTGCATCAAAACCAGGGCAGGAACCACATACTTGTTCAAGCTCACCATAGGATATAATAAGGCTGCATAGTCTTTCCATTCCTTTTGCCCGTTCATCTCACAATGAAGGAGGTGATGGAAGCTGCAGATTTTTGACATTTCATGGAAAACTCGTTGTTTCCCAACCTAAATTCTGCAGATGACATCACCTTGCTAAACAATCATACATGTTCCCAACATTTGACCACCAGTGCTGACAGCAGCGGCACCGGGATTGGTCTAACAAGCCCCTCTCACCAACACTGGGCAACAGAACATTAAGGACATTGACCACTTCTACGTAGGAACCAATATCTCCAAGGGAGGGTAATGAAGAGACAAACTTTCACACAAAAACTAGAAAAGCAGAATTTGTCTTCCAGTGGCTTCTTACAGCCTGTGCATCTACCACCATGGACATGGCCAGGCAGTTGTGAGTCTACTTGTCCATTATAGTACCAACCATGCCAATGAGATATAGGTGAGAACTACAAGGTGTCATTTAATTTGGACATTGTACACCAGCATGACATACATAAAATCCTGTGCATCACATGGAGAAATAACACCAATGAAGAATTACTACAGATGACGACAGATGTGTCTGTGTGTTGAAGGGGTGACTGAGACTGTCGGCACATGTATTTCACCTGCAGGGCATATGCCCTGCCATATTAACTGTAAAATGAACGCCACCAAATGGAATTGGTCAAAGAAGATGGAATCAACTATGTTTAAGGAGGACCTTTAACAGGACACTTCCAGAGCTGGAGCAAAAGACTGTGATAATTAATGGCAGATTGCTGCCTATTGACTCACATGGGACCACAGGAGCAAGCATAATTGCATATTTAAAATCAAAAAAAGTACACCAACATATAACTGTATTATTAAAAAAAAGTATACACTTCCAATTTCCCTCAACAAGAAATTTAAATCATTATTCTTGCAGCAGAGATTGTTAGAGGATCTTTAAATATAGAGAATCAAATCATGAAGCATTTTGAGGAAGGACCTCTCAGTTGAAAACAACTTGGGCAAAGAAAGGGAACAGATGTAAGATAATGAGTAGATAATTGGAGACAAAAAGGAGGAAAGAACTACACAGAATTGCTAAGATCTATAATGATGTGTCAGAAAGGCTGGCAGAAGCAGATTTTAAAAATAACTTTCAAAAGACAATTGGATTTCTAATTGTATGGGAATATTTGTAGGGTAATGAGGAAAGATTAGGGGAGTGAAACTAATGAGTAGCTCTGTCAAAGAGGTGGCTGACATAGTTATATTGGGCTGAATGGCCTCTTCCTGCACTTTATCTTTCTTTGATTCTGTATGTTATTCGTAACCATCTAATCATTAATTGTTCTCAACAAAGTCAAAATGACTTTAGAGTTGTTGGCTCATGAAAACAGCTTTAGAAAAGGCTGCAATTTCTCATCAGAAACTATTATAGATTGGACACAGCTTTCAATGCTTTTGGATTCCATCTGCCATCATTTGTAAGTCACGAGTGGCCAAAGAAAATTGTACTGAAGATTCCTGCTAGTCTGACTATAGACATGTCACATTTCACTTGATAGGTGGCCTCTGCATTAATGAATCAAAGAGGATGTTTCTGAAATGTTGAAAGGATTCTATTTAAAAGGCAATTTGGCAGCAACTTTTATAACTGGCATAAACACACTTGCTAAGGTTATCAGTGAACCTTATTAGAGGGGGGCTTGCAAGATCTCAGCTTGAGATACAGGCTGACTGCTGCGTTAAAGTGTAGAGAATGAATCTGCTTGCAGCACAAAATTGCCCTAAATCTTTTTGGTGACTCAACATGGCATGCTTAGCACAGACAGACAGTAGAGTTAGGAGAGAGAGAATGCTCACTGAAATTACTGCGGTATTGGAAGCGGGAAGGCTTTTGTGAAAACGGGCTGCAATCCTTTAAATACTGTTTAAACAACATCAGCTGGCCATGGATACAAAACACCAGTGGGGCTCAGTTTTTACCATTATAAAATTAAAACAGGCCAACAAAGATGTTAGTAATTAATTTAGGCAAAAAAAATGTTGTTTTCCTTGAGACAGTAGATAACATAACCTTGAGTCAAACAAAACAGCCTAGCTAATATTAATATCCTCAATGATCATAGGTACTAGGTACCCAAACTAAAACATTGACGTCTACAATGTGGCAAATTGTCCAGGTTTGTCCTATTCAAAATACAGCATGGCAAATTACTGCCCCATCATTTTATTCATAATCATCAGTTTTGTGTTGGAAGGTATCACCAATGCTATCTGGCAGCACTTGCTTCACAATAACCTGTTCACTGGCCCTGGCAGAATGCAAATTGAGTGCCAATCAGCTCCTGACCTCATTACGGTCTTGGCACAAACATGGACTAGGAAGCCAAATTCCAGAGTGAAATTACTCCATAGAGGCTAGTATGCCATCATCAAGTCACCCTTCATTTACATGTGGACGGTCCTTGACACTGATCCAGCTCCTTCAAAGCCAGCTCTCAGTAAACAGAACCTCTGACAATCCTGTTTATATCTATCAACCAGGGCTCCTGGATTGGACCAGATTAACAGCCCCAATCAGGGAACTCATATTCTATGAGGTCCACATGGTTGACAGCATTACATAGAGGTGTCCTCCTCAACAAGACCACATCTGTCTGAGTGTGGCATCAAGGAATCCGAGCAAAACTGGAGCCAATGGTAATTAGGAAGAACATTCTTCACTAGTTGGAGTCATACCTGGCACAAATTAAATGGTTGTGGCTATTGGAGTCAATTGTCTCAGCTCCAAGATGTCTCTGTAGGAGTTCCTCAGGGTAGTGTTCCTTGTTGCGAAATCTCCAGCTGCTTCATCAATGACCTTTCCTCCATCATAAAGTCAGAAGTGGGAATATTTGCTGATGATTGCTCAAGGTTCAGCACCATTTGTAACTCCTCAGATACTGAAGCAGTCCATGTCCAAATGCAGAAAGACCTGGACAACACCCATCTTTGGGCTGACAAGTGGCAAGCAACATTTACACCACATAAATGCCAGGCAATCTAATACAAGAGACAATCTAACCATCACCTTTCGACATTCAATGACATTACCATCACTGAATCTCCTGTCCCAGAGATTACTATTGACCAGAAACTGAACTAAACTAGCCATAAGTACTGTGGTACTTATGAAGGTAGGAACATTGCAGCTAGTAATTTGAATCCCAAAATGAGTCCACCATCTACTAGGCACAAGTCAGGAGTATAGAATACTCCCCACTTGCCTGGATGAGTGAATCTCCAACAACACTGCAGAAGCAGCCCACTTAATTGATATCACATCCACAAACATTCGCTCCCTCCAATGTCACCGCTCAGTAGCACATCTACAAGATACCCTGAAGAAATTCTCCGAGGCTCCTCAGACTAATGGTTTTTAAATGGTGTGCTGCTGTGACAAGATGAGAAGTGTGTCACAAAATGTTTGGGAAGCAGCGCCATTCTACCTTAGCATCGAGGCTGCGTCCATGCTCCTGATCTCCTCCAGAGCTTCAGTGTCTATTATTGAAGGTAGTATCCATCGACACTAGGGGTCCCTATCGATTACACATACAAATGCTTCTAGAGCCAAGCATGCACAGACTTCTGATACCGTGCATGTGGTATGAAAACAGCGGGTGTACCATGGAATTGTTTGTCTCATTGAAGCGTGCCTTGATACTGAAAAAGTTTTGAACTACTGCTTTAGATAACTCCTTCCAAATCCATAGCCACCCAGAAGAAAAGGAAATACAGACATACCGAAACACCACCATGCCACTCGCCATCCTGACTTGGAAACATATATCATAACTGGATCAAAATACTGTAACTCCCCCCCTGACAGCATTGTTGCCCACCTACAGTAAATGGATCCCTACCCATCGCTGATTTTCTTCCCCAAAAATCTGTCACCTTTCTTCTCAACCTGCTGCCTTATCCTACCATGAAGTAGGTTGAGGGTTGGTAGTAATTTGCTTAAGTGGCCGGATTTCACCTATAGAGCTGAGATATAAGCTACTTAGTTAACTTTAGGAGACTTATAAATGAGCCCAAACCAATCATCACTCAATTAGCATTAGACAAATGAAAGCAAAAAATCGCTGGAACTATTCAGCAGATTTGACAACATCTAACTCTTAACAGAGTTAACATTTCAAGTAAGAGATAGTAAGAACTGCCGATGCTGGAGTCAGAGATAACACAGTGTGGGGCTGGAGGAACATAGCAGACCAGGCAGCATCAGAGGAGCAGGAGAGCTGACGTTTCGGGTCAGGACCCTGCTTCAGAAATTATAACATTTCAAGTAAATCATCTTTCCATTGAAGTTCACAGAAGGTGTCTGAATGTTTGAGTCCTGTTTTCTGATTTCGGCATTGTTTTTACTTCGTTTGAAATTCGAAATCTTTGTAGTATTTCTGGAGCCAGTAGCAAACTGGCACTGTGAGAAATTGGCCAATTTGCTAAGAGTCTGTTTCGCACTACTGGTTTTGACAAAGTTCACTCCATTTACTTTTTGAACAAGCAGCATGCACACCGTTACACATCTAATCAGGACACTTGCTGCAGTTTTCGGTGTGTGTGGGTGTTTGGGCACTTTAAGGAAAGGAACGCAAGGGTGATATCAGAAAACAACTTAACCACTTAAGGGGTGGGAAATTTCTGTTTGAAATGGAGAACTTGCAGGGTAGAAACCAAAGGCAACCAAACCTGACTGGCTGGCATATGATACCAGTGTGCAACTTTTCGACACAGGAGTAGGGTAGATAAAAGGAAAGTCCTATTACTACATAAATGACAATAGAAACAGACAATTGGAATATTCAGGCAATGCTTTTGTTGACTGGATATCTCTGAAGGAGCTAGTAATTTTTGCCAAAGTACACATCATGATTCGCCATGGTCTGCTGCATGCTCATATGGTGGGTAGCTGACGGGGATGAAAAGGCAATCAATAACATTCTATTTCTTGCCAAGCTGTCCATGATCAGCTTATCCAGTGTCAGGGAACACATCCGATTTGCCCTTCATCAGCAGTTCCATACTTGCCTTCCCTCCAGAACTAACCTCACAATATTTTATTTGCCACAATACTGAAAAATAAAGCCATTTCAAAGAAGATTGCCTTACAGGGTGCCCTTTGACAGCTGTGACCTAGAAAGGTCTGGCTTTAGACAGCAGCACTTTAGCAGAGGTAGCAGCAATCTGAGCCAGCTGGGAGACAGCATCAAAGGCATTGGTGGAATAGCAGGAGTGGGAGCAAAATTATTGCCATTCTGAGAGACAATGGCATGGATATGCTGCCACTTCAATAAGGTATAACCTCACAATGTGTTGGAGAAGATTTCTGGACTGAAAGACTTTTCAAGCCCCTTTTCACACAGGTAGCTGCAGCTAGGATGTCAGCGATATGACCGCAAGGCAGGAGCCTGACAATGCAGGACTTCAGTCGGGCATCCCTTGCAATGTTAGGCGGAATTCTGCTTGTAGTAAAGTCAAAGTAGAGATTTCAGTCAGCATATATTAGTTGGTTACCAATGCAAGTACAAGTTAGAAAGGTTCAGCTCCCAACTCTTTTCAAAGTACTTCACTAACTTGATGCTGGACACCTTCAGGCTCATTGATGGTGACAACAGGTGACAAAAATGCCAAATATTCCTATTGGCATGTCCATGAGCCTTTTCCTGTAGCAAGCAAGACCAAATTACTGAAGAAATTCAACAGGTTCTCAACTCAACTCGGTTCTGAAGAAGGGTCAGTGGAATCAAAACATTAACTTTGTTTCTCTCCACACTTGCTGCTGAGTTCCTCTGGCAATTTCTGCTTTTGTTCGTTTCAGATCTCTAGCATCCACATTTCTTTGTTTTATTTTCACTATGCCTTCTGCAACATCCTATAAAAATCCACATCCGATTGCTCTGCATCCAGCTAACATGCAATCAACCCTCTATTGGATTGACACTTACACTGCTCTTTATCCTGTTACCTCGTTGCGTACCGTTCATACATAGTGATACCTGGGCTCACTTGGAAGCTAATCTCTGATGAATCCGTGGCACTAGAAGTTGAGATTGAGATGGTGGCTGTAAATACATGATCAAGAGAAACTGTTTCCTCCCCAGGAGTCTTTGCTTTCTTTCCTCCTTCTCTTCCACCAACACTGCCCAAATTGCAGTGTTCTTGTATCTGAAAGGACAAAGATTCAAGGTTAGGGTTACAGTGTGGGGGAGGATGGGATGAGAAACAAGCAATTGTTTTTGTTAGCTTGTACTCTCTGGGGCTTGTAATTCAGAAGTGATTGTGGGAGAAGGAGTGAAGTGTGAGGGACACTTTGCATGAACGTGTCATTACTTTCAGCACCTGAATGATTGATTTGCTATAGCTTCAGGTGTAACAGGTCTAAAGATGTTAAGAACTGTCTCCTCCATGGGTGGAAAGATATGTCTATTACAACAACATCCCCAATCTAGCCAATTCAGCCTAGTTAGTACCTATTGCCTCATGTGAAGGCCTCATCTCAAAAGAAAGAGAGAAAGGCGTCAGTAAACATGGTCAAAATTTGCTTGGGTGATGTATCTATTAAGGCTGAAGAATTATTTGTGAATTATTTGTGTTTGAGGCTTCCCAAAACATAAAGCATGTCAGGGCAAGGTAAAACTGCCCATCTCCAGCTGAGGGGTTTTACTGGAATTTAAACTCAGCATCAGTAAAGAGGTTATTGTTGAGCAAGTGTTATTTGATATGGCTGTTAGTGACATGTTGTACCATGCTACTGAGAAAAGAGTCCTGAGACAGCATTTGGCCAGATTGAATTTACACTCCTTTTTTCTAGGAAAGATGTAATTAGACAATTTCTAGTTTGATTGTTCGATGCAGTTGTATAAGTGAAAGTTTAATGTTGAAGTTGTAGTAGCTCCAACTAATCTGATGATGTCACACAATCTTTGGGTGGATTGTTTTCCCTCTTCTTCCCTTTTTAAAGATGAAGTAATTTGAGAAAACCTGACAATATTTCAAATATCGGATTTATAACTGTTTCACAGCTGAATTTGCAATCTAATCTGAAAATTTTCCATTGTTGTGTGACAATCAGTAATCAAATCTCATTGAAAGGAATTCAAAGGAATAGTGAGAAGTCAACCCATTTTTTGATGTCTGAATTCACCCCTTTGATCTCGACGTGTGTTTTTTTTCTTTTTTTTTCACTTAATTTATTTCCCTAAATAGCTGTGCAGAGTTGTGTATGTCTTGATCCTGTCTGTATACAAATGTGTGTGCATTTGTAATTAAGGGGGCTATAGTTTAATTCACATAGCAGCTTATTTGATAACCAGTTTAACATTTGTTTGAAGAATACGTTTATTTGTAATGAACATGCTATTTGAGTTTATTGAATAATCTGGTGAACGTATCTTTTGTTCTACTTAATAGCAATAAAGAGAAACAGGAGGTGAACTATTTTTAGTGATTAAAAGTACATTTACATTTTTGGTATTGCTCATGGAGTAATAGAGGTGATTTCCAGTCCATTTCTTCTGCCAGAGTTGTAACAGTTTGCATTAACCTGTTCAGCTCTGCCACTGATTAAGATGGGATGTTAATTCTGTCTTAATTGTACGTAGATTGTCGTTGTACATGGGTCTGGAATAGTCTGAAAGGATTATTATTTTATTGAATTCATTAAGTACTGTCTATTACAAAGATTTACAGGGACATGATCAGAGTAAAGAAACAGCTTGTAGGAACAGACTTTGGACCAGAATGCTCCTAATCATCTTTCTAGTAGTATAAACCATATCCATGTAATCTTTAAATAGTTGCTGTGATGCAATAAGCATTACACAACAAGAGTATTCTAGATAGACTGGAATGGTAGATATCATAAACCACACTAAACCACTTCAGGTTTGACGGAACTGACAGACAACATTTGGATACGTAAACTGGCGATTCATTTCCTCATTATAAATAAAGATGAAAACTATAGTAGATAGATTAGAAGGTGCATGCTTGTAATGTTAAAATCTGTAAATAAACATAAATGTATGCAAACTTTGGTTCCTGTTTTATCCTTCGACTGGTTTTCTGGATTAAGGTTAAGGATGTTCACTCAACCTCCTCCTCTGTTTAGTTGTCTAGCTGTTCATCACCATTGAATATATAGGACTACAAATCTTTGAAAGTTGTAAGTTGGTTGTGAGATTATGCAGCTCTACTTGCAACATGCAATTTCCACTGTTTAATATATTGATGTTCTAGAGTTGAAAGGTTTCATTTCATTTTATTGTGGTCCTGTTACTTTTCCTGGCAATAAGTCTCAGTGGATATTTTGGCTCAAATGCAATGGTTGAGTAAGTGAAATACCAAACTATGATTTAACAGAAGGTGGTTGCATGCAACTGTGCTGATGATGTCCCATATTGGCTCAGATACCCACTTTGGCATTGCTAGATGTGGTGAAAAAAAATTATGGCACAGAATAAGATCATTCATACCATCATCATATCTGTTCAGGCTGAAAGAAGACTAAACAGTCTAAACTGCCTACTCCCCCTAACTCCACCCCATTCCAGCTCTAGGCCTATAAGTTACAGTATCTTAAGTGAATATCTAAGTGTTTTTTAAATGGTCAAGGTGTCTATCTTTACCATACAATCAGAAAGTGAGTTCAAGACCTGCTCTAATCTTGGGGTGAACAAAAATTCTTAATTCATTCTTTAACTTTTAATTTATACATATATCTATCTCATTTAGATTGATTTTTAGCATCACATAACATGGCTGAATAGTGTCCCTGGAGTAAAGGTGAGTCTGTCTCCACATGAGTTTTGTTTGTTACTTCTATCAAATAGTGCCACACGCAAGTGCATCTGTGACAGATGGCTTGTTTATGAGAAAGTCAAGTAGTTTTTTCCTTCATCTTTGTTCTCTCACCAACTGCTGGAGACATAGTCTGGTAGATATGTCCTTCAGTATTCAGCCAACTTGGTCAGTCATGTTACCACAGCTGTGTTTTGTCAAGGACAAACTGTCTCTCATGGTTAGATCATTCCCTTACTGTCCTGTGATCAAAATGGATCAATCTGGATGCATCAGTTGAGAATTTAGATATTAAGACAAAATCAATAGGGCATTTCCTTGTTGACCTTTGATCTGATACATGACACTTCACACAGTCAGATTTAATGCTTTGGGCTCTCAACTGCACAGCACTGTACTGTCCC
Organism: Rhincodon typus; assembly: GCF_021869965.1. Taxonomy (NCBI): domain Eukaryota; kingdom Metazoa; phylum Chordata; class Chondrichthyes; order Orectolobiformes; family Rhincodontidae; genus Rhincodon; species Rhincodon typus. The sequence continues at coordinate 53,634,640 of NC_063345.1, forward strand.
CTGATTGATCTGTCCTACCAGTGGGGAACAAAATATCTATGTACGGTGATGAAGGAGTTTGGAACATTGAAAGATATTAATCAAAGTCATGGTCAGATTATATGTCTATCTCAGACTGTTTCATAGCCACATATTCCATCACTCTGCCTGGCAACTGTCTAAGACTGAACCAGACAGTTCACAAATTTGGCATTGTATTCCACCCAACTGTCAGTTACATCAACGAGACATCCACCATGCCATTAGTTAATTTTGCTCTTGTCTCAACACATCTATGTTTGAAAGTGTCATCATGTTTTTGTTACATCCAAACTTGACCAAACCAATACAATCCTGCTGGCCTCCCATCATACACCCTTTGTAAACTTGACACCATCCACACTCCTCACTCTCATGAAGACCATTTACACATTGCCCCAATGCTCACTGATGAAAATCCTTAATTCCAAATCTCCTCGAATCTGACAACACTCCAAGATACCTGCACTCCTCCAATGTGGACCTCTGGAGCTGATCACCACTGAAGATATGCCAAGTCCTACGTTCTGAAGTTTCCCTAAAATACTTACATTTCTCTTCCTTCCTTAAAAATCCGACTTTAAATCCATTTGATCAAAATTTATTTTCTGCTCAAAAATCTCCTTCGGTGCTCAGTATCAAACACTTCTTGGTAACACTCCCGTTAAACACCTTGGCATGTTTTACTCTATGTAATATAACTAAAATATTAATATATTTAACTATATTATGAATATGATCCATTGTTGTTGTTATTTGCCTAGTCTATGGGGCAACTGACTCAAATTTTGACACAAGTCCCACATATTTGTTAGGACTTAGAAGAGTGCCTTTGTACAATTTATTTGGTGCTTAATTAATAGTCTCGTTGTCTAATTATTTTTCTTCTGATATTCTGTTATACGGTTTTATATATTTGAATAGCTTGTTTCAAAGTGTAGTCAATTACATTGCTATGGGTTTGAATTTGCAATGTAAGGACATGAAATTTCATTCACTAAATAACGATTGAAGATCTTTTGACACTATTTCTGAAATGAGCTTTTAATCCCAGATTTATGACTGTGGAGTATCAGAGACATTGTAGCACCTTAGGAAACCAGTCCCTTAAATGAGGGACTTTATTAGGTGGTTACTAGGAGAAGGTTTGCTCCTGTGGGGAGAAGTACATTTAGGGCAGTTCAACAATGAGAGGTCTCTTTTAAGACCATAAGACACAGAAGCAGAATTAGGTCATTTAACCCATTGCGTCTGCTCTGCTGTTCGATCATGGCTGATAAGTTTCTCAACACCATTATCCTGCCTTCTCCCTGTAACCCTTGATCCCCTTATTAATCAAGAACCTATCTCTGTTTCAATGACTTGACCCCCATTGCCTTCTGCAGCAATGAGTTGCAAAGGTTCACCATCCTCTGGCTGAAGAAATTCCATTTCATTTCAGATCTAAAGGGTTCTCTCCTTAAGACAAAAATGACGTTGGTACACTTGGAACTTCTTTCCCAGAACGTAGTGCAAATTGCATCATTGAATCTATTTAAGACTTTTTGTTTTAAAATAGACAATGGGTCATGGGTACTTTGATAATTATAATCTGATTGGGCAAGGTTAGCATAATTGAGAATGGAAAATTCTGTTTCAGAAAACCTGTTGGATTTTGAGGATGCAATGAACAGGATTGATAAAGATACAACAGTTGGATTTTCTGAAGGTTTTGGTTAGAAAAGTTGAAGCACATTTAATAGGAAATAATGTATAGGCATGGATTGCACACTGGCTGACCAGCAGAAAACACTGCATGGAAAAGCAGATCATTCAAACAATGGCAGGTTGTAACTACTGAGGTACCACAAGGATCAGTACTTAGACCCCAGCTATTTCACAATATTGTCAATGCTTTGGATATGGGGACAAATATTTTCATATTTGTGGATGGCACAAAGATAGATAATAATGCTATAAGAACATGTAAAGACATTTCAAAAGGATTTGGAAAGATTATGTGGTGAATATAATTTGGAAACGTGAGAGGTTATCCACCTTAACTGGAACAAATTCAGTGCAGTTCCATCAACACTCAGGAAGAATGATACCATCCAGGGCAAAGCAGCCTACTTGATAAGTGCCACATCCATAAATAACCACTCCCTTGACCACTGATGCTCACTAGCAACAATGTGTAATATTGACAAAATGCACTGCAGGAAATCACAAAAGACCATTAGACAGCATCTTCCAAACTCACTATCACTTCCACATAGAAGCACAAGGGCAGCAGATGCATGGGAACACGACCACTGGCAAGTTCCACTCCAAGCCACTTGCCATCCTCTCTTGGAAATATATTGCCTTTCCTTCACTGTCGTCTGGGTCAAAATTCTGAAATTCCTTTCCTATTAGCTTTGTGGGTAACCCACACCATGTGGACACCAAAAGCAGTTCACCAGCACCTTCTCAAAGGCAACTTTGAAAGGCAATATTCAACATGCCTTTGTGTGTGGGAAATCTTGTCTCACTAACCTGATCCAGTTTTTTTGAAGAAGTGACAAAGAAGATTGATGAAGGCAGAGATGTGGATGTGGTCTAGATGAACTTCAGTGAGGCATTTGAAAAGGTTTCACATGGTAGACTGATTAGCAAGGTTAGATCATATGGAATCCAGGGAGAGCTGGCCATATGGATGCGTAACTGGCTTGAAGGTAGGAGACAGTGGGTGGTGATGGATGGTTGCTTTTCAGACTGGAGGTCTGTGACCATTGGTACCAGAGTCAGTACACCGACCAGAGTCGGTGCTGAGTCCCACTGCCTTATGCCATTACATAAATGAGTTTAATCTAGATAAATGTCAGATGCTGCATTCTGATAGGGCTAATCAGGGCAGGACTTATATACTTAATGGTAAAGCCCTGGGGAGTGTTGCCGACCAAAGAGACCTTGAAGTGCAGGTCCATAGTTCCTTAAAAGTGGAGTCGCAGTTAGAGAGGGTAGTGAAGAAATTGTTTGGTATGTTTGCCTTTTTTGGTCAGTGCATTCAGTGTAGGAGTTGAGAGGTCATGTTGTGGCTGTATAGGATACTTGTTAGGCCACTTTTGGAATACTGTGTTCAATTCTGGTCTCACTATTATACGAAAGATGCTGTGAACCTTGAAAGGATTCAGAAAAGATTTACAAGGATAATGCCAGGGTTGGGTTTGTGCTATTGGGAGAGGCTGATTATGCTGGGGCTATTTTCCCTGGAGTGTCAGAAACTAAAGGGTGACCTTATAGAGATTTATAAAATCATGAGGGGCATAGATAGGTTGAATAGTCAATGTCTTTTTTCCCTAGTGTGGGTGAGTACAAAACTAGGCAGGTTATAGGTTTGAGGTTAGAAGGAAAGGACTTAAAAAGGATCTGTGGGGTAGCTTTTTCAGATAGAGGGTGGTGCATGTCTGGAACGAGCTGCCAGAGGAGGTGATGAAGGTGGGTACAAGTATAACATTTGAAAGGCATCTGGATGGGTATATGAATAGGAAAAGGGTTTAGAGGGATATGGACCAAATGCTGGCAAGTAGGCCCAGGTCAGATTCGCATGATTGGTCAGCATGGATAAGTTGGGCTGAAGGGTCTGTTTCAAAGCTGTATGACTGTATAACTGAAAGTTGCCATGCAGGTGCAGCAAATGATAGAAAAAAATTATGGATCCCAAACTTCAGGCAGGTCAGGGATCTTGTTTGGTTCTACTTGTCAGATTTCAACAAGGTTGGGCAGGTGAGGTGTAAACTTTGGAGGGTGTTTCTGATGGGCACAGATCAACATGTAGTAAGTGTGAAAAGGCTGCTTTCTCTTGTGGAAGAGTCTAGGACCAAGGAGCATCATCTCAGAATAAGGAGTTACGAAATCTATGATGCAGATGGTGGAATTTCATATCAGAGGATTGAGAATCGGGAATTCTTTACCATGAAAGGAGGTTGTATTTGGATTATTAAGCATATTCAAAGGTGAGAGACAAATTTCTAACCAGTAAGGGAACCAAGAGATAAGGGGGAAAAAGGCAGGAATGTGAAGTTGAGGATTATCAGATCAGCCATGATCATAATGAATGACAGAGAAACTCGCCTTGCCTCTGCCTTCCACAGATCCATGTGAAATGAGTGCATTAGTTTAAAAGACCATTTAATGGTCTCAATAGACCCAAGACTCAATAGCCCGATGCGCTGCTAATAATGTAGGAGCCAGATTGGGGGTTGGTGGGGAGTGGGCGGTGCCTTGAGAACCACCCATTGCAGTCTATTGAGTCCCCAACTTCAAATATGCTGAGGACTGTCAAATTCATCCTAATTTATCAGGTTGGAAATAAAACACAATGGACATGCTTTTACATGTTTTCCACCCAGGCATTAATTTGCTACTAAGTTAAACACTTTGTCTTCCCTGTACTCTGCCAATAAGTCAGATTTAACTGATATCACTGGGAAAGCTTGAAATTACATCTGCCATTGTACATTGTTTCCTTTTACTATGGCCTTTACTGTCCCATGGTAGTTGGCTGTAATTATCGGTACCTTAATAATTCAGGTGTTAAATTTATACCAGTTCAATATATTTCTTGAAATCTGATTCTGTTCTTTGGCCAGGTTGTAATCTCTTCAAATTTTAAAGTCTATTACACAGTGTTACTTTGACTGGAAACCTCATTCAAGGATGCATCTCTTACGCATGTTCATCTGAGCACAGGCCATTATTATCCACAGCCCAAAAATTTTGCATTTAGAACACCTTTTAAGAAAAAGCACATCAGACTTTTTAAAAAACAGCTTTTCCTTTCAAAATAGAGGTTGAAGCTGGGCTACTTGTGATTAAAATAATGGACACAAGACTTGCTTTTTTGAGGACAAATGAACTGCTGCTTGAACTGGCCCACAATTTACACATGCTTCAGGCACTTGTTCTGGTTGGCAAAATGTCATCCTGGCTTATTTTTTTCCAATGAGGCACAAAGCTCTAGCATGTAACCTCTATTTTTATGGTCACTGATGCTGCCACTTCCTTTTCAAAGGCCTTTTTACATACATACAAAGTGCCACCTGGGAAATGTAATGAAATGTTTTTTTCTCTTAACCAAGAATAATAAAAGTTAACTCAAGCGTATGAGCATTTGGTGGCTGTGCTTCTGGGAAAAAAAAATGCAAGGAGAGCACAATACTTTGCAGTGCATCATAACTAGTAATTCTTTCTCTTTTATATTAGGTTTAAAGAAAAAGGCTCGAAAATAGTCAGCCAAATTTTAACCAAAATCAGTTAAGTATCAGTTTTGGGGCATTTCATGGTGCACTTCTCTCCGTTAGCTCTTGCAGATTTATTCACATAATTCTCGCTGCTAATCGAAGTATGTACCAAGGCTCTTCGACTCTAAAGCAGTGAATTGCTTGCCGCTGACAGTGTTCATCTTGCAGGTGCGGTATTTAAACCCCAGCTGCGCACTATATCAAACACCTCCAGCCTCACCTGAAGTAGCCATGTGGGTCAGTACAGTGTTAGTGGTCTGAAGGAATGCACAACAGTATCACTGATGGTTAATGATCTTCTGTGCTCTGTGAAGACAAGTGCCACCATCTTCTGCTACATCATATTCACTCTAACTCTGGCATTGCATATAGCTCTTACCAAGGCTCATGATCAACCATTCTGTTGCAAGCAGTATCTTCCCTCATTGTCTCTCCCCACCCTTCCCCCCTCCACCCCCCACCCCGTTAACCCTCTTTGTTCTGCGTTAACCTAACTCAATTACAGCACCTTTCCTGACTGACAAAGGACCACCATAGTCCCCTCAACTGTTCATTGTCGCAAATAATGACAAGTTGCCTGGCTATCTCTCAGCTAAAAGGCAAGGTGAAGCACAGATGCAGAGAGAATCCAAATTGGTACAAAGTAAGGGGATGCTGAGAAAGCAAGTTAAGAACCATGGACTATATTGTGTTCCAATGCACGAGATGAGTACCAGTCCCTGTGCAGCAAGTAACATTGCAGCAACATTGCAAAGAAAGGGGTCAGTGAGCTCCTAAGTACACCGTTGAGCAGCGAACTATATCAGAAGTGTATTTATTTGTATGCAAGTATTGTAACTGCATAAACAAAACCTCATAACATTTTAGTATTTAGATGTGCGTTTGCAATGTTAAGGCATACAAGGCTATGGGGCCAAGTGCTGGGAAATGGGATTAGAATAGTCAGGTTATTGTTTTTGACTGGCACAGACTCCGTGAGACAAAGGCTGTGCTTTCTACGACTCTATGAGACACAGATGTGTTGTGATGACGCAAAGGCGATAGGTGTCCAATAATAACTTCCTTGAACAAAGAATGCAGACAGTTACTAAATATTGAGCATGCCCTGAGATTTTGAGGGATTAGTCGAAGATGAAGGCCTGGATGAACAAGCAGCAAGCTAGGGCTACCAGGCACTTGCCCAAGCTTTCATTGCAGGAATGTCAACAGCTAATTTCCCTACATTGTTCAGGAAAATAGCAAACTATATATAAATAAAATGACTTTAGGTATCTATGAGGTATCATTGCATGTAAATTGGACCATTGCCACTCACTAATAGATTCTCATCTCATTGTTAAGACCTTGTGGAAAATTTGATTGTTATTTCTCAACATCAAAAATTTAAGTTTCCAATACTGCCATTTTTCCCAGCTGACTAGATGTTGCCCATGTCATTCGGGGCTGGGAAAGATTCTACCCATCATTTTTACTTCTCTCCATTTGCACCTAATGGAGGCAATACTGTTCTGGAACAGCTACACAGTTGTCTTTTGCAACAATGCACAGTTAACAATGCCTCCATAGACATCACGGTGTTACAATATAATATCAAGGACATCCAGGCATATGACTGACGTAGATTGCTGCAGATGTACTCAAATATAGAGTATAATGACTTTCAAATCTTCTGCACTTATAGAATATTCAGTTTTTTTACTCCAGTCAGATAACAATTCATTCATGCAATCCAACAAAAATAAAATGAGTGGTGTGCAAATTAAAAAGTATTAAACTACTCTATAGAAGTGGTCTCTAAAAAGTAAAGTCACCGTAGTCCTAGAGAACCATAGGGCTGCACTCTCATGAGAGATAGACAACTGGTGGTGAGTTTAACTGGAGGATCATCACGTTTCATGTGAGGGACAAGGTTGAGAAGGAGTTACCTTTGTGGAGACTACAGCTAGGTATGGATATTGAATGTGCACAGCTGATGTCACTGCATCATAAACCAGCTGTCCAGCCAAATGATCCAACCAACCCCCTTGAGTGTATGTCGATAAATATTCATAGAGAAGCCACAAGTATCAGTAGACAATAGAAATTATGCCAAATATAAATAGTATATGTATATACTTCTTTTCAATAACGAAGGGCCAAGTAGCCTATTCTTATTCAAATGTTTGCGTAAACTTTTTGCCATAATAACATCATTCTATCAATGGAGGTGCTTCAGTGCTGCCCAGCAGGACAGATTAACAGCCATTAAAAAGATTATACAAGACATTTTCAAGCACATGTAGACCTGAGAAGTTCGAATAAAAATAGAAACTAAACCAGCATACATGACTGTAAAATAATGATATAGTTGTACTTACATATCCTGATGACTATCCCTTGCACACTTGTCATTCACCCCCAAATAAAACATTTGGTAGTCACACCAAATTTACCTCAAAACTAAAGGCTTCAAATTTACATACTACATATTAAATAGGAGATTTCAGTTTATCCTGAACACAATACCATATGGTCACTTAGGGCAGCAATAGGACCACCTTCTATTGCCTTTAAGAATGTCATACAACGGTGATGCTAAGAAATTTGTAGAACACAATCATTGTTTGTAAATTCTACCATTGTCACTAGCACAGCCATTACCAATGGATTTGAATAATTTCAGAAATCATAATATTTCCAAAAGCAACAAGATGATTTATGACAAATTTGTGGCCAAGCGTTCTCCTTCAAAGTGGGAAGAAATTGAAAGAGTACTTCTGGGGAAACAAAAACATACACAATCATTACTGGGCTTCATTTACTTCATCGTATCCTTTAATTGGTTTACTTACTGATTTTCAATGCGGGTGTTAGAGCTCAACACTTTCAATTAATTCACAAACAGCAGCAATCATATTTAAATCAGGTTTTCTCGAAAAAGGAAGCATATTTTTCGCGATGGTACTAGTGCAGAAATGTTGAACGCATTGAATAATTCCAACACAAGATATTAAAAAAAATGTTCAGTTGAGTTCTTTTGAAAGTATGAGGCAAAATAGGATACAGACTACACATGCAATCACTTCTGGTGGAGAAATCTTGAACTGTTAAGAATTTACTTCCGTTGTTGCTGTAGACCGTATTCAAACTGCAGTGCATGCAAGAATGTAGATGCTGCTGCATTTAAAATAATCATATTATATTTACGGCAATCAACCACATAACTCATTTTTTCACAAACTCCCTCAGGTAGTGCATAGAACCTGCAACATACAGAGTCCATGCATTTACTCCTAATGCAACGCACATAATAAAGTACTGAAATATTCCCTTATACAGATTAGATATTGCGGGTGTTGTTTACTGGCAAATTAATAGGCTGTATTGCCAAATAGGTAATTTGTTCTTTTTGACAAATGGTTACACTTATGGAAGTTATGATTAATTAATTACCTGTAAGTGATTATCTGTAAGTGGTAACAATTCTTTGTAGTTAATTAATTTCTTAACGATTGTGTTAATAGAATATGATAATTAGGTGAGACCGACACTTACAGCGGGTAACGATATCTGTAATTTAAGTCATCTTCATTAAACTGGATGAGATATTTAACTAAGGTTGCCACTGTTGAATAATTATGTATTTATTTATACATTGACAGTCAGCAATTAGCAATGAGTAAACCAGAAGTTTTATTAAGACCATTTTGGGTGAACGTTTGATTGAGAGATTGAACACATTTTCAGTTCCACTTTCATTGACGAATGTAGCAGTTAATCAATGGGAAAGTACACAGATGTGTTATATTAACAGCGTAGCTGAAAAGCTGGTGGACATGTAAGCATGATTTTCACATCAACTTATCTTTATTAAACAATTGCAGGTCCACTTTACAGAACTACATTTAACTGCTGATCATGGGATAAATATTTTGCTACAGTACATACAGCGCCTGTTAGCACTCCAGATGGAATGTTCTCAACAGAGTACTGTCACAAGATAAATTCGGACATCAGATTAAAAAAAACTTTGTATCAGGTGGAAGGTAAAAATCTTAAATGTAAATCACAATTCTTAACTGCCGTGGAGGCAGGAGAGTGTGCACACAATCAACACATTCGGGCGGAGGAATGAACAATTTAAATATAATAATGAGGATATTTTCCTCTTACTTAGCAATCAGTTTACATTTAACTGAACAATATTTGGAATAGAGAAACTAGCAACTAACATGATGTTAGGCTTCAGGTTCTAGGAGTAATGGACTTTCCATTTAGCTGCAGTATATGAAAATACAGACTTATAAATTCAAAGCATGAGCAGATCCCTCATCCTCTCATGTTCACTCCACCACAATAATAATACAACCAATTTGCCTTTCCTGGTAAACCTTCAGCTCCTTCCTTATCAAGCATTTATATATCCTAGATCTTAACAATATTTTAAGACATTGTTTCCACTGCATTGAGGAAGAGAATTGCAATGGCTCCGATTTCCCCAGTATGAGTAAAAACATTCTAATCTGTGTAAATGGGTGACCCATTATTTTTAAACTTTGACTTTTAATTCTAGATATTCCCTGCAAAAAGAAAAATTATTTCTGCATCCACCCTGTCAAGACCCTTCATGATATTAAATGTTTCAATCAAGTTGTATTTTATACTTCTAAACTCCAGCAGATACAAACATGACCCGTCCAACATTTCCTCAAATGAGCTTATTCTAGGTATTAGTCTAGTAAACATTCTCTGAGCTGCTTCAAAAATATTTCCACAAAATGAAACCAACATTTTACACAATATTCTAGATACAACCTCACCAAAATACTGAAGCGCAGCCTCCTTACTTTTATATACAATTCCTGCCAATAAACAGTAACATTCAATTAGTTTTCCTAATTACCTGTTGTACTTGCGTACTGACTTTTGCAATTCATGTGAATTCATGGCACCCAGGTCTCTGTGCATCTCCGAGCTCTGCAATCTCTGAACATTGACAATGATATATTCTTCCATTTTGGTAGCTTCACATTTTCACTACAATATACTCCATGTATCAGACTTTGTACAGTCATTGAACTTATCTATATCCCCAAGTAAACTCCTTATGTCCTCTTTATTTACTTTTTGGATTAACCTTCCCAACTATTTTTGTGTCATCAGCAAATTAGTCCGTTCATTCAAATCATTCATGTAAATTATAAGAATATTGAGCCCTGGGCACTTATCCTTATGGCACGCCATTCATAACATCTTGCTAACCTACAAAAGCACTGATTTATGCCTAGTCTCTTCTTCCTTTTAATCTCCTAACCATGCCAATGTGTTACCTGCTGCATAATTAGTTTTTATTTTCCACAATAACCTTTAATATGGAAGCTTATCGAATGACTTATTAAAATCTAATTACATTGTGTTCACAGTACGATACTTTCTTGAAGAATTCAACAAACTGGTTAAATATAATTTTTGACTCACAAAACAATGTTGACTGTCTTTGTTGGCTTTGCATTTTTCTAACGATTGTTTGATAACATCTTTAATACTATGTTTAAGCTAGGAATATATTTTACCCATCTTATAAAATTTTCCCTATGACAGACGGAAAATAATTAGCATGTAATTTCTGACTTTGCCTACTGGTCTTCTTGAATAAAGGAGATGCTTTCTCTGTTTTTCAATTCAGTTGAACCTTCCACCAATCAAAAGAATTTAAAAGAAAAAATGTATCAATTATCTGATCTCCCCTCTTAAGATTTTAAGATGAAGTGCATCAGGACCCAAGGACTCGTCACACCACTCCAACAATTTGCTCAGTGCAACTTTCCTTATGATTGTAATTGTTTTACAATTTGGTTTATCAATGCCCTGATTGAACCATCATCCTATCTCCATTTTGGCAGCAAAAGTAGGAAGGCAGATTTTTATTCTTGTTTGTAATAAATGTGGGGAGGGAAATGTGCAATGAGACCTGGTTGTCCCTGTACACCAGTTGCTGAAGGTAAGTGTACAATTTTTTTTTTATTTGCTCATGGGTCGTTGGCATCACTGGCTGGTCAGTATTTATTACCCATCCCTGGTTGACCTTGAGAAGTTGGTGGTGAACTGCCTTCTTGAACCAATGCAGTCCACCTGCTGTGGGTTGACGCACAATGCAGTTAGGAAGGGAATTCCAGGAATTTGACTCAGCGACAGAGAAGGAACAGAGATGTGTTTTGAAGTCACGATGATGAGTGGCTTGGAGGGGAATTTGTAAGTCGGAGTGTCCCCATAGATCTGCTGCCTTTCAATTTGTAGATGGAAGTGTTTGTGTGTTCAGAAGGAACTGTCAAAGCATCTTTGGTGAATTTCTGCTGTTCATCTTGTCGATTATATGCACTGCTACTACTGAGTGTTGGTGGTAGAGGTGTTGGTGCATGTGGATGTGATATTAATCAAACTGACTGCTTGTCTTGGATAGTGTCAAGCTTCTTGAATGTTGGAGTTGCACCCATCCAGGCGAGTGGGGAGTGAGGAGTTATCCCATCACACTCGTGACTTGTGCCTTATTATGGTGGACTAGTTTGTAGATGGTCCAGTAAACAGTAAAGACTGCAAATGGTATGTTGATATTCATAGCAAGAGGATTAGAATACAGGAGCAGGGATGTCTTGCTGCAGTTATATATGATCTTGGTGACACCACACTGGAATATTGTGTGCGGTTTTGGTCTCCTTCAAAAGGATGCTTATGCTATGGAGGGAATTATTGTGTGGTGTGTGTGTGTGTGTGTGTGTGTGTGTCAATTTATTACCACAGAACACCAAAACATTTTGCAATTTCAATAAAAGGAGTTGGATATAGCACTTGGAGCTAAAGAGATCAAAGGATATGGGAGGCAGAAGGCAGGGACAGGCTAGTCAGTTAGATGATGAGCCAATTTTGTAAGTTGCAATTCACTGGTGGAGGAGGGTCCACAAATATCCCCTTCCTCAGTGATGGGAGAGCCCAGCACAACAGCATAAAAGATAAAAGTGAGTCTTTTGTAACAATCTCCAGCCAGAAAGGCATATTTCAGTCTCCTTCAGTGGTCCCCACCATCATAGATGCCAGTCTTCAAACAATTTGTTTCATTCCATGTAATACGAAGAAACAGCTTGAGGCATTGGATACTGCAAAGGGTATGGACCTTGACAATATTCCAGCAATAGTACTGAAGACTTGTGCTCCAGAACTTGTTGACACCTAGCCAAGCTGTTCCAGTACAACTGCTACATTGGCATCCATCTGACAATGTGCAAAAGTTGCCCATGGATGTCCTACACAGAAAAAGCAGGACAAATACAATTCAGGCAATTAACATCCCATCAGCCTACTCTTGATCATCAGTTAAGTGATGGAAGCTGATATCAATGGCAGCACGGTGGCTCGGTGGTTAGCACTGCTGCCTCACAGCACCAGGACCCCAGGTTCAATTCCACTCTTGGGCAATTGTCTGTGTAGAGTTTGCACATTCTCCCTGTGTCTGCGCGGGTTTTTTCCAGATGCTCTGGTTTCCTCACATAGTCCAAAGCTGTGCAGGCTAGTTGGATTGGCCATGCTAAATTGCCCATAGTGTTCAGAGCTCTGTAGATTAGGTGGGTTTTAGGGGTTGGGTCTCAGTGGAATGTCTGAGGGTCAGTGTGGACCTGTTGGGCTGAAGGGCCTGTTTCCATACTTTAAAGGTTCTACAATCTATGAACAGTATTATCAAGCAGTACCTGCTCAGCAATAATATGGTCATTGATGTCCATTTTGAGGGCCACACTGCTCCTGACTTCATTACAGCTGTGATTCAAACATGACCGTTCTGAAGATGGGCCTCAAAACATTAATTGCTTTCTCTTCACAGATGTTGTCAGACCTGCTGAGTTTCTCCAGCACTCTTTGTTTTTGTCTGTTTCAGTTTGAGGAGATCCTGACAATATTCCGTCAATAACCTACTCACCTACACTCAGTTTAGGTACTATCACGGCCATTCAGCTACTTACCGTTACAGCTTTGAATCAATCATGGACAAAACAGCAAAAGTGGTAAAAGTGACTCGCCTTGACATCAAGCCAAGCAGCATCAGAGGAGCAGGAAAGCTGACGTTTCGGGTCGAGACCCTTCTTCAGATAAGAAGGGTCTCGACCCGAAACGTCAGCTTTCCTGCTCCTCTGATGCTGCTTGGCCTGCTGTGTTCATCCAGCTGTACACATTGTTATCTCAGATTCTCCAGCATTGGCAGTTCCTACTACCTCTGCCCTTGACATCAAGACAGTATGTGGTTAAGTATAGCAACAAAGAGAACTAGAAAACCTGGAGTGAATGAGAATAAGGGGAAAGTCCTCTTGCTTTTGGAGTAGGTCTGTAGCTCGGGTTGTGGCTGTTGAGGTTGGTTGGCTCGCCAAGCTGTTTTGTTGTTCCGCAGATGTTTCATTACCGTGCTGGGTAACATCCTCAGTGCAGCCTCTGATGAAGCGTCGGTGTGATTTCCCGCCTGGTTTTTAAACTCTGGGGTCCGTTGTGATGGATTGCCTCACTTCTGCGTTTCTTCTGTAGTGGAATGTATATGGGGTCGAGTTCAATGTGTTTATTAATAGCCTGCTTCGTGGAGTGCCATGCTTCCAGGAATTCTTGTGCTTGTCTCTGCCTAGCCTGTCCCAGGGTCTTGGTGTTGTCCCAGTTGAAGTCGTGGTTCTCCTTGTCCATGTGGATTGAGATGAGTGAGTATTAGCTGTGTCTTTTTGCTGTCCTCTTGCAGATGGAGTCATACCTGGCACAAGGGAAGATGATTTGTGAATGTTGGAGAACTAGCATGTTTGTGCTTGGACATTGTTGCAGGGGTCCTCATAGTAGTGATCTGCATCCAACTGTCTTCAGTTGCTTCATTACTGACCTACCTTTCTTTACAAAGTCACAAGTAGGGATATGAACTGATGAAATGTTGTTATCATTCTTCTTAGAGCCAGTGGGGGAGGGTGGGGTTAAGCAGTTCACAGATATATAGAATTTTCCTGTAATCATTAAGGGGAAACTGTTTCCACTGGTAAGGGAGTTGTAAGAGATTTAAGATCATTAGCAAAGAATCCACAGTGGAACACTTTCTTTCACTAGAGTTGTGACAAGACTGAAAGACCATAAGATATAGGAGCAGAAATTAGGCCATTCAGCCCATCGATCTGCTCCGTCACTCAATCATGGCTGATAAGTTCCTCAACCCCATTCTCCCGCTATCTCCCCGTGATCTGTCTGATAGGATGATTCATAACTTTCAAGAGTTTGATAAATACTTAAATCTTCACAACTTGTTGTTAAGAGTAAGGGATTGAGGTCTTTTTGATAACACTTTCAAAGACACATAGACAAAATTACCTCCTCCTCTGCTGTAATATCCTGTAATTAACCCTTTACTTTTGAAAGTTCTTACTCAGTATAGTTGAGGGTAATCCCTTTCTAAACTGAGTGCTATTGTTCTGTGTTTTTTTTTAATCTGTGGTTTTATGAAATAGTGAATGTTTAATGAATGTTTATTAGCCTGTCATTAGCCTGTCACTGGTCTGAGTAAACTGATTCCTCAGAAAAGCTATGAGCTCGAAGTTAAATTATTGTTGCACAGTTAAGCATTCAGGTTTTCACAGATAGATCTGATTTCACTACATCACAATTTCTTAAACAAAAAAATACAGCTAAAGCATATTGGAAAAGTAAAGTGTCAATGCTACATTTCCAGGTACAGTATCGTCTCACAATGAAATGAAAATAGGTGTCATTTAACTCCAACAACTGATATCATGAACTGAGGAGTAAAATCAATGTGCTCAATGAAATTAATTTTATTGCCAAAATGATGCAAGGCATCCATGTAACAGGTAAAATAAGAAAAGATTCTCAGTACCAATGCAGATTTTTTTTTTGTTTTGAATTGATTAAAAAAAGACATGAACACTCAACTATGCCAAATGAAGACAAAATTCTTCCATATTTTGAATAAGTTCAAGTCATTTAAGAATATAGGAACAGGAGTATACCATGCAGCCCTTGAACCTGCTCCATCATTCAATTAGATCATGGTTTTTCTGTATTTTCATTCATTTACCTACATTGGTTCTGTGACTTCAAATATTCATGCCTAAAAAATATCTTGTTGGAACGATATGGAATGTTCATGGATAGATGATATTTCCACTGGCTTGATGGATCAAGTAATCTGTTTCTGTTCTGTAAGAGACTGTGATTTTCCATTACATTATACTCAAATGTTACATCAAGTAATTACAAAGATGTTGAGACAAATCAAACCAAACGATAACATGATTAAAAGTCTAATGATACCTTAGAGCGTTCTGGATATTTTGAAATTGCAAAGGTCAATTGTTTCTTTTGCCTCAGTTAAAAAAATGCTAACAAGAAAAGAAACATCCACAGACTATCTCCAACTCATAAACATTTCCTCTTCTGTATGCACTTCAGGAATCTCTTTCTGATCTGTTTCAATAACTCAGTGCAAATTTATATATTTCTTCAGTTTGGCCACTTACTGCCATGCTTATTGCACAATAGTTCTTATTGGAGGGTTCCTCACAATACCAGAAATTACTCTTTTCCTCATCTTAACTCCCTTCTGTGTTTCTTTTTACAAATATTTTCTTCAGCATACACTGCTGTCGTAGCCAGTGTGCAAAAAATTAGGTAGGAGTCCTTTCAATATTTAGAACTCCTTGACAGTTGCTACATTCTTTATTTTCCATTCAATTATTGTTGTATGTTTGAGCTACGGAACGATTATTGATATTTATTGATATATTTAAACAACAACTGGTTTACTGTTTATTCTGCACTATGTACAATTCTATACACTACATGCAGTTCTTTTAAAAGTCTTTTACTGCTGAAGCCATGATGGTTATCCTTGATTGTTGTCCATCATGTGGTCTCTTGCCTCATTATTAGGGGAGGTAATTCTTGCATTGTCCCACACATTAACCATTCTATACTCAGTATTTTAACTATCATTAGATACTTTCAAATCTTTTTTTTTTAATTCTCCAGGAAATGCAGTTAAACAATTCATTGGGATATTCAGAAACTACTCATATTACTGTCAGACTGGCTCAGGATAATGTCCTCAGCCCAACTATTTTTCAGTTCCTTCATCAATAACCTTCCCTCCATTGTAATGTCACCAAGGATTGCACAATATTTGGTACCAATCACAATTCCTCAGATATTAAAGTAATCCGTGTTCATATGTAGCAAGCTAGCTATATCCAGGTTTTGGCTGATAAATGTCAAGTAACATTAACAATACATACATGCCAGGTGATGACCATCTCCATCAAGAGGGGATCTAACCATTTCCCCTTGATAAGTAATGGTGTTATCATTGCTGAATCCCCAGCTATCAACATCCTGGTATTACTATTGACCAGAAAGTGAACTTGACTTGCCATAATTACTGTGTCCACAAGAACATGTCAGATGTTAGTAGTTCCACAATAGTTAACTCACCTTTCCAATCCGTGAGGCCTGTCCACCATCTATAAACTATATGTCAGGTGTGTGAGGAATGCTCTCCATTTGCATGGATGAGTGTAGCTCTAACAACACTCAAGAAGCTTGATACCAAAGCAGCCCATTTGATTAGCACGCCATCCACCACCTCCATTATTCACTCACTCCACTATTGATGCACAGTGGCAGCAATATGTACCATATATAAAAGGCTCACTCAACAACTCCATGATTTCTATCACCTTGAAGGATAAGAGTAGCAAATACATTGAAGTACCACCACCTACAAGTTCTCTCCTAAGCCACAAATCATCTTGACTAGGAAATGTACCACCATTCCTTCACTTTCATTACATCAAAATCCTGGAAAACTCTTTCTAAGAGTATTGTGGGTGTACATACCCACAAAAGACTTCAACCTGGTCAAGAAAGCAGCTCATCACCACGTTCTGAAAGCCAATTAAATAAATATTGGCCTGGCCAGCAATTTCCTCTTCTTGTGAATGAATATAGAATAAAATAACTGATCTCACATGCTCTGACAAGGTTAAAATCCTATTCAAAAAGTGATGCATGATCAGAGAACCAGCTATCCAAATTATCAAACATCTAAAAGCCAAACTCGTAACAAATAATTTTCTTTTACTCTTTCTTTATGACCTTAAAATGATCTAACTTAATGGTATTCAATAAGTCGTGAATCAGACAAGCGTGCACTTATTCAAAATGATCAAACCCCTGCCTAAAACACAATCCATTAGCTACTTGGCTTAGAACAATAGCTAGTCTGAAAGCTTTTGCTATGATTGTTCATTTATCATTTGGATAATCCCTGCTGATTCATTCCTGTATTATCTCTTTGTGATTTCTTTCCTGTTTTCTGTTGGCCTAGTTAGCTAACAGTAATATAAAGAGAAAGATGAATCTTTGTTAACCTAATGGACTCTGCCATTTGATTTAGTTTTGTATTAAATCAATGGGATTGGTGCTGATTTGTGAGGTAAAGGACAGAATGGATTCACTGTGCTCAATGGTAAATTATTCTTTCTTCACTCCTTTTAGAGGTTAAGACCTGAACAGAGATAGCAGAAATGTCATAAATTGATTCATAAGGTATTGACTTAGATTTTCTCAGACAGGCTGTTTCTCCTCCTTAACGATCAAAGTTATAGAAGTGCAGTCATTTGTCTTGACTTGTAACAGTGGCAAAAGTTCTGTTGTCAAAAGTAGCATGAAGTAACTGACGAACAAAAAAAGACCTTTGAATGCTCCTGAATGGAATGGGAATTAAAACGTAATCAGAACTGTAGAAATGTCTGAAGTTGATTGAAGAATTACTGGTTCAAAGTCAACAAATCTTTGGACCTGATTTTAACGCTGTCCAGTTGAATGGATTGTGAGGCTCTTTGTCTATCGAGAAGATGGTAGTGAAAATGAAAGCGTCTGTCAAAGTAAGGCTGATTTCTGTCTTTAGGAGACACAGATGCAGATGATACTCATTAACATGTGGAGTTCTGTCGATTTAATATTACTGTAAATATTGGTGCGATGAGAACTTTGAATTCAAACATGTCTCGATGTACGAATAAGAAAAGGTTGTAAAGGAATATGTTAATTCCCCTCAAAGTATTTGATCTGGGGCAGTACTATTTTCAGTTTACTGTGTTATTAAAGGCAGCAACACAGTATCTCATTGTGAGTTTGCCACCACTGCAGAAAATATAAAAATAGACTAAATTAAATTTCTCCTCATTCATTGCATTGCAAAATGTTATTGTTTTGGTGTACAAAAAGGCAAACCAAGTGTAAATTTAAATTTAAATTATAAATTTAAATCTTATACTCAAGCAAAAACCATTACTACTGAACTCCAGGCCATTGTTGACTACTTCTCTGAAACATATGAGAAAACTGGCCTTCCTTTAAACACTTAGACAGCTGAGGTCATCTTCCAAACATGTCCCACACTTCCTTGAATACCTGTAGGTTAAGATCATTGGCAAGAACTCAAAATGTACAACCTCTCGATGAAACCAGAAATAAGTGGTGAAATGCATTATCATCTGCAATGTGTCAACTCAGACTTCAGTTGACTGAGGACAAAAGTATGTGAGGACAACGATCTCAATCACAAGGCTAAGGTCATAGTTTAGGCTGTAGGCTGTATGCTGACTTTGGCTTTCCTCTCTTGTTGTTCAATCAACAAATAGATTTATGACTCAAAATTTCCAGCCTGCATATTTATCTGGATATGTTTAAAAAGGCCAGACATCCAATGCAGTAGCCCGAAGAACTCCTTCAGCAAAGGAATCCATGTTGAGAAAAGAGAGTTATCATGCAAGATATGTCCTCTTTTGACAGCATTGATGTGTGTTAGGTTTAGACAGCCATAAGAATATTAGTGAATAAATGAAGTGAGAGGTAGTCTGGTCAAGTTGGGAGGGTATAGTTGGGATGGTCATGGAAGGGCTGTTGATGGTGTGTAAGTGTGACTGATTGGGGTATCAGTTGCACAGTTACCCAGGAGTTAGATAATCACTATTCAGTCTAACATTTCCTGCATAGTCACTCAGGTAAGCTAGAACTGTCCAAAGTCTTCAACTCTGGATCAGAATTAGAGACATTTTTGGAGTGTTCAACAAAGCAGGGTAGCTGCTACTGGGAAGTTCAAACTTCTCAGGCAATTCCCATGAAAGTCAACATAGATGAGAAGATCTGAGTGCATTCCTATGTGTGAGTTTTCATGTTTGAGTTATGTTTCAGTTAATTTCCTCATTTGTAAATGAGTGAAACAAAATGAGCAACTTGAAACATTTGAAAATAAATAGGATCATGCAGACTCCATGAGCCTCCACATCCTTGAATCCTTGACTACAAGGCTAAAGTATTGTTGATGAAGCATTATAATATGCTGCTGAAGAAAGATACATTTTACAACAATAATTATCATTGTTGTAGCGATAAATCAGAACATTGGACATATAAATAAAGGAGCAGTTCAATGAGTTACATTGAGACCCCTCTAATTACACTTTTCAACAACATTGTGAGTGTTCATGTTGAACCTTATTTTAGGATAAAGAATCTTATTTTCAACGAGCTTAAAATGGAAGCATTAGCAGCAATACTTATTCTCATCTAGCCTGGTTTGTTCCTAATCATTTTGAATTTAGGATATGATCCCCCAAAAAAACTCTTAAAGCAAATATGTAGCTTTATAATTAAGCTGTGTTAGTTTTGTTTTAAACGTGCAGTCACTTTCTTTTTTCTCAAGTTTGAGGTTTTCAGTTTTGTTGACTGCCAGGGCCATTACAAATTAGAATAAAGTGCAACAGTTAATGAATTTTCAAAGACATATGTTTGAAATTTGATCAAACCTTTTGCGGTCACACAATAAATGGACATTATAAAGAAATACTGTTTCATTCATTTCCATGTGTCTGATTGATGTAATTTTTCTCAGCATGGTCCTTCAAACAGCATTGTGATAATGAACAAATTACCCGCTGTTAGTGACTTTGGTTGAGATGTACAAATTGGCCAGGTCGCTACGGAAAACTTCCCTGCTCTACTTTTTGAAATTGATCTTTTAATCATGCGACCTTTTAAGTCCGACTGAGATTGCACATGGAGGCTTAACATCTCATTCAAAAGATGACAGCACTGACATTTCAACATCACATCTCGATTGCACTGAAGAGTTAGGCTAGATTTTGTGCTTAGATCTGTAGATGGGACGTAAGGACACAATCTTCTGATTCAAAGAAAATAATGTTATCATGCAATCATACAGTCTTACAGCATGGAAACAGACCCAACGGTCCAACTCGTCCATGCCAACCAGATATCCTGAATTGATTTAGTTCCGTTTGCGAACATTTGACTCATATCTCCCTAAACTCTTCCTTTTCATGTACCCATCCAAATACCTTTTAAATGTAGTAATTATACCAGACTCGATCACTTCTTCTGGCAGCTCAATTCATACACACACCACCCTCTGTCTGAAAAAGTAGGCCCCTTAAGTCTCTTAAATTTTTTCCCCTCACCTTAAACCTAAGCCCTCTAGTTTTGGACTCCCTCACCCCAGGGAAAAGAGCTTGGCTATTCACCCTGTCCATGCCCTCATGATTTTATAAACCTCTATAACGCCACCCCTCAGCCTCCAATACTTGAGGAAGAATAGCCACAACCTATTCAGCCTCTCCCTATAGCTCAAACCCTCCAACCCTGCAACATCCTTGTAAATCATTGCTGAACCCCCTCAGGTTTAGCAACATCTTTCCTAAAGCAGGGAGAATGGAATTGAATGCAATATTCCGAAAGTGGCCTAACCAATGTCCTGCACAGCCACAAAATCCCAGCTCCTACACTCAATTCACTGACCAATAAAAGTAGGCATACCAAATGCCTTCTTCACTATCCTGTCTACCTGCGGCTCCACTTTCAAGAACTATGAACTTGCACTCCAAGGTCTCTTTGTTCAGCATCACTCCCCAGGACTCTACCATTGAGTGTATACATCCTGCCCTGGTTTGCCTTTCCAAATTGCAACACCTCACATTTATCTAAATTAAATTCCATCTGCCACTCCTCAGCACATCAGCCCATCTGGTCAAAGTTCCATTGTACTCTGAGATAACCTTCTTCACTGTCAACTGCACCACCAATTTTGTTGTCATTTGCAAACTTACTAACTATTCCTTCTGTATTCATATCCAAGTCATTTACATAAATGACAAAAAGCAGTGCATCCAGTACCAATCCAAGTGGAACACTGCTGGTCACAGGCCTCCAGTCTGAAAAAGAACCCTCCACCACCACCTGCTGTCTCCTACCTTCAAGTCAATTTTGTATCCAAATGGCTAGCTCTCACTGGATTCCATGTGATTTAACCTTGTTAACCAGTTTACCATGTAGAACGTTGTCGTACGCTTTATTGAAGTCAATGTAGATAACATCCACTCCTTTGCCTTCATCAATCTTCTTTGCAGCTCAGTGAGCGAAAGCTAACACATCATGAGTAACCTGCATTGTTTCTGTGCACATGAGGTATTTAAGGTACTTTGGAACTTTTATGCAAGTAATGTCCAAACATATGTGGGATGGACTTACCCCTTCTACTGCCTGGGAGGGTAGTTGAGGTGGGTAACCTCACAACCATTAAAAATACTTGAATGGGTGCTTGAAATGTCACAATGTTCAAGGCTATACACCTAGTGCTGGAATGTGGAACTAGAGTATACTTAGCGTAGGTTTGGCAGTACAGACTTGATGGGCCAAAGGACCTTTGTGTACTTTTGGTTCTATGATTCTCTGATCTGACCAGAACTGAGTCAGGAATAGGTAACATGAGGCCTTTGAGGTAGAATTTCAAACTTTCTGTTCCAATCCTGACCTACTCCTTCTTCCCCTACATGGGAAAAATGTTCCTATAAACACGTTTCAACAGTGTCGCCATATTTCAACATCCCTCCCCACCCCCCCAGACTATTTTGTGATTTAGAAGCTTGTGGCATTATTCAGTTAATGAATCTTTTGGAAAGATAGCTGAGTTGCTGGGAACCTTTCACAGATAAATGTAAACTGTCTTGCCAATGCATCACTTATACCTCCCCTGCACCATCAATTCCTCTATGACCCATTCAGGTTCTTTTCATGTACCCTACATCAACCACCCACCACACCCCCCCCCCCCCCACCCCCTCCCACCCCCACCCCATACCCCCACCCCCGCCCATCACCCCCCCTCCCCTCCCCAGCCAAGCTACTTCTATTCTCTCCATACCCACTTCTCAAGTAGCCATTATGTACAGCAACATTGAACTACTGGAAAATCTGACAAGTTTTTGAAATGCTCCTTAAACTGACACAATAAGCAAATAGGTTTCGACAATCTCTTATGAAAGATTAAACTCTTCAACTTACAATCTCATAAATTGTAAATCAACCACAACCATTGACATGACAATGCCAAAAAAAAATCCACTTTATGTCCCTCAATCTTGTCCATGTAAGCATTGAAAATCTCTTTAAAGAATGCTGCTTCAAGTTGTATGATCAGACCCTTTCTGGACTGTGCCCATTTGCCATTCCTGTAGCTAAGCCATGTATTCTTAATGAATAAATGGCGAGGCCATTTGTTTTTCCGGATGGTAGGAGTCTGTTCAGTTAGGATTCCCCTAATAAATGGAAGTGGGCTTTCTAAACTGGCTATCTCACCATTCACCAACTTCCATGGCCAACAGGCAAAGGGCTCCACTCCAGACTGCACCTGATGCCAAGAGACCAAAATCCCCGATGAGTTGACTAATTTTTAGAAGAGCTGACTGTGACACCAGAAGTGGCATGCCACATGGTTTTGTAAACTGGAAACCAAAAAAGTTGTCCATGATATTCTTTAATAGTAAACATAGTAATGCTAATGTTTAGGAATGTATTGTATCATTCTGTAAGCTACTCATCTTTATCTTACTCATAAAGTAGCTTACAGAAAGATTAAATGGAAAATATTGACTTCAAATGGATACCATATTTACTTACCATTTATGTGAAGTGGGGAAAGTCATTTCTGAGATGAAATAGCTCTATGCAAGCAAATACAACATTAATCCACAATTAACTGAAGTTGAGTTATTGTTGATATATCTCACTTTAAATAAACTGCACTGTTTTGTGTGCAATCATAGAGAGCAAATCAACAAAGATTATGAAGGAGATGTTTTGAAGAATCCAATGGAAATACACCAAACATGTTCCAGTCTCTAGAACATAAGAAATTCTTCCGCTAAATTCATAGTCATTTTCCCGATAAACATGTGAATATTTTATGATTCTGCATGACCCAGATTTAGTTCTATATATTCCACTCAAACAGTAGTTTTCATTAATGTATTCAATATTGTAGTCGTTAGAGAATCAGTGTTAATGCATATGTAAATGGGCCAGATAAATTGATTAAAATTCTGCTTTAATTTTGACTTATATATCGAAAAATAACTAATCTTCATTTACACACAGCTGTCTGATTACTGGTCATAACATGTAAAATTAGTTGCTGTAAGTTTTTAACCAAAAAAAGTGTAGAAAAATCATTGCTTACGCTGTTAGCTTCTCAGGGAACAACTGAGAATCATAAAGATTGAAAATGAGCTAATAAAACATTTCGGTCTTTATCTATATTTAATCATTGCACTTTCTGAAGAGTCAACACTTCAGAATGGTTAAAATAAAAGTTATTTAAGCACAGCTAAAATAAGTGGAGAGGTCTCATAATACAGTTCATAATGCCACCACACTGTGATAATACAATATTACAATTTTTAATCTCTTCCTTGGTGCTGTATGGTTTGAAAACTGAGAAAGAAACCTGGTTATTAAGTGTTTCAATCTCAGGAGGAATTGTTAGGCTAATTCATATTCAACAACATGCTGTCAAAACTCTGCTCGTTTTGAGAGCAGTGACAAATTCCACATCAGCTGATACAATCAACATCATTCTAAATAAAAGAACACACAATGTCTAAAAGTCAATTTGCTCTATCTCTCAAAGCTCAACTTTAAAAAAATACATATTTTTGTCAAAACATTAATTAGTTCTTTCTTGGGCTATACTGTTTCTGATACCAAGTTTGTTTAAATTCATTTTTGAGATATAGTGGATTTAAAAAATAACACGAAGAGCCTAACAAACAAGGGTGAAAGTATGACCTTCAATGAAGGAGGTAATAATGTTTAGCCATCTATGTTTGAGAATTTAAAGACATGCTTTAAAGCAATCTTCTTCATGCCTGTGTTATGTCAAGTTAAGCTGTTGATCCTTTTTCAGAAGTGTGAAGAACTACCAATACTTACTAAGGTATTGATATGTGTAAAATCAACAGAAATTCATTCTAACTATCTACTCATTTAATCACTTCTCCTTATGCGTCACTGTTTTGTTCTCTGCTAGATTACACAATCAAATCAAACCACTGTTCCAAAAAGTACTGGCACAACTCGATTCCTCTGTATCATTATGCAGTCAACTGTTGCACAACACTCTTTAAAAAAAAGATAAACATGAAAAAGGAAAGAAGGGTTGTCATGCTCAAAGGATGTAGAATGGACATGTGAGATAATGCAATGAAACTTCGTTGACAACATAAATCCTAATTAAGATCACACATGAGTTCAAGATTTCAGCCTGCACATACTGCTGATGAAAGTTTCATACCAACAATTGAGCCTGATAAGATTATGTCTATCGTTTATCTTGAGTTTATTCTTGAAGGAAATGCAAATTATATCTCCTGCTCATTTATGCCATACATTATCATCCATTCAGATACTAGCATGTTCTAGTTTGACAATGCATTTCAAAGAAAGTAAAAGCTTGTATATAGCAGCTGTCAGGACTAGCAGATGTTCCAAAGTATTTTACAGTGTATTCTTTTTAAGTGCAGTCACTGTTGTAATGTGGGAAATGCAACTCAATCTTACGAAGCAATCTCCCTTAGAGGTTAATGTGGTCAGGACTGTCAGCAACAATTTTTAATCTCACACATACCATATCAATCACTCCAACTTTACGCCAGTGATTCAAGCTTTATTCAAAGGCGTGTAAAGGAAAGTGTGTCAGCAACACTACAAGGCATGACTAAAAAGATGGTGCCAACATGCCAACAATACATGACTGCAAGTATGTTACAACAGTGGAAGCAGCATGCAATAGAGCCAAGTGGTGCTACAACTGCATGCCATTACTTTTTTTAATTTGCCTTTTCTGAAGGCACATTGATTTTTTTTTTTGGATTCTAATTGACCTCCTATGCAGCACCCACCTGACAATTCCACAAGATTATGCCAACATTCTCTATATTGGTGGTCTGATTATGGAGAAATGTTGGGATGGGAGCAATTGCAGTGGAGAGGTTGAGTGACCTCCAATTAAAAAGGTAGATTTTACTGACGTCATTGGATGGTTATGTTTCTCTCTATCAGAAAATATCTTCTGTTCCTTTACCTCAGTCAGAAAGTTTGATTTTCTTCATATTTTTAATGAAGGCCAGAAGTTTTTCTTTGTTATTTTCAAATCTTATAAACCTAGTCTTCTGGTGTTATTCCTTTTTTCTCTCTGGAGGACTTTTGTGGATTGTTGCTTTTTCCTCTCTATCTTTCTGCTGCCAACACTTATCATTAAAAGCCTCTGGTGCATCTCGGTGCCATTGTTTTTAGGATTCTCTCTTGTGGAGTGCATCCCTTTTAGATATTGTTTCCTCATATCTCAGACTCACATCATAATAGTAATAATAGTATACATAACATAAAAATATGAATGGAAGAACACTCCCAGCCTTAAATTTTGCAAGCAGATAATGTCGTCTCATTAAAATTGCAACACCCAAACAATGTAGCACTCTGTAGAGCCATGAAACATTACCATAGTTTTATGTTTTCATAGAGTTTGAAGCTACATTCTCCCAAAGTGGAACAAAAGCCTGACCTGTTAAAAAGCTAGAAAACAAAACAAGTGCTTCAATGAAACAGATGACATTATTAACTGGAATTCTAAACAATAAGAAAAGGAGAGAATGGGTACAGTGTAAACAGGATTAAGATGATGAATGTTACGTATTCGCAACATCAAAGAGTAAAAGCATCACTGAGAGACACGAACATTAACATCATCCTGAACTGCTGGAAACAATTAATGTTATACTTGATCAGGGAGTCATCAGAAGATATTGCATAGTTTAGTGAAATCTAATTTAGTTACAACTGAAGATGAAAATGATCATTTTATTTTAGCTTTTGAATTATTGGTGGCCTGCAAAGATGTACCTTTTCTGTTCTGGGCAGCACGGTAACTCAGTAGTTAGCACTGCTGCCTCACAGCAGCAGGGACCTGCGTTCGATTCCAACCTTGGGCTACTGCATGGAACTTACATGTTCTCCCTTGTCTGCGTGGGTTTCCCTCTGGTTTCCTTCCACAAAATGTGCAGGTTAGGTGGATTGGCTGTGCTAAGTTGCCCATTGTCCCCAAAGAGTGGAGGATAGGCTAGGTGCATTAGCCATGGGAAATGCAGGGTTACAGGAAAAGGACAGGAGGTGTGGGTCTGGGTGGCTTGCTCTCTGGAGGATCGGCATGGACTTGATGGGCTGAATGACCAGTGTCCAGACTGTAAAGATTCTATGATAACAAGGTGTAGAACTGGATGAACACAGCAGGCCAAGCAGCATCAGAGGAGCAGGGAGGCTGACGTTTCGGGCCTATGCCCTTCTTCAGGCCCGAAACGTCAGCTTTCCCACTCCTCTGATGCTGCTTGGCTTGCTGTGTTCATCCAGCTCTACACCTTGTTATCTCAGAGTCTCCAGCATCTGCAGTTCCTACTATCTCTGTAAGGATTCTACATTTATTTAACAGTAAAGAATTCTGATGTATTGAATGGACAGTCAAAGTCCCTTTCTCAGGGGAGAAATGTCAGTTACTAGAGGACACAAGTTTCAGGTAAAATGGGGTAAGTTAAAGATGTGGAAGGCAAGTTGTTCACAAAAAGTGCCTGGAGTGCGTTACCAGTCGAGGTGGCAGAGGTGGATACAATTGCAACATTTAAGAGGCGTCTTGACGGATACAGGAATGGGCAGGAAATAGTGGAATACTGACCCCATAGAGGCAAAAGGCCTTCAGTTTAGAAATGTATTGGTGCATTCTTGGTGGGCCAAAGCAGCTGTTCTTATGCTGTACTGTTCTTTGATTTCATATCAGGTTATACAATCTACTGGACACAGAGCAATCTGGATGGACCTGATAAATCTTTGAATTTGCACGTTCAGACAAATGATTAACTCTGGGACCTCCCTGTTCGGTGACTCAGAGGGTTTCCTTAGTCAGTAGCTGACTCTAAGGCCTATGTGTGACTTCAGGTCTGCAGCAATGTATTGACTCTGAATTGTCCCCTGAAATGACTAAAGAAAGAGGCAGCTTACCACATTCACCTCAAGGGCAATGAAGGATAGTCAATAAATGCAAGCCTTGCCAGAAACATTCATATTCCAAAACTAGTTCTTTGCTTTTTATGATCTACACAGAAATCAGAACACAAAGGGAAATTTTGTCCAAATCCAGTCCTCTTTTATTTTCCGATTTCATTGCAATGTTGAGATTTGAAAGATAATTTGACGGATGGATGAACATGCTCCATTTTGCTGTGACTGCGTTGTCTCATTCATCAAAACATAGCGACTAACCTCGAACCCCATCTCAGATCATGTGATCTCCAGGGAGTTAAAAACCCATGGCCAGTCTGGGAATAAAGAATCTGGGAAATTCCTTGCCAAACCCTTGCGGTGATCGAACAAGTGTCCAGGAGATCACTCTGGCCCTGATCAGGTAAATGATTCCTGAGACAATTGCTTTGCTTCTGTTCCGCTGACACCATCTGAGCATGCGGTCAGGGAGCCTGGTCTCAGTCTGTGTGCAGTACAAGCTCTGTGTTAAAAGTCTGTTTCCAAGACAAATGCTGTTCCACTTGTGTTCTGCTGAATTCACTGCAACGTGCCTCCGAATCTGATTTCCCACTGTCTGCTGATCAGCTCTGTACTTGCAGTCAATTGCGAGGACAATTGGTTTGCCAATTCTAGTTTGCTGAAACTACCTGAACACATTTCTAGAGAGGCTGGTGTCCCTACTACAGCAGACTAATTCCATACTAACAGCAGCAAGCTTAACATCCTCCTGAAACTTGTTTGACCCTCGATAACGGGCTATTGTTCCCACGTGTGTTGTTCCAGCTTGAATGAAAGTTCTTCCCAATCCTTTCTCTGAACTGCTACCAGTGACACCCTTTAATTTGCAGGGAGCTGAGGCCTTATTCTTTCAGTTTGGTGGGGGCTCTCATTCGATTGGGTGGGAACTTAGATCCAAAATAATAGGACTGTTTCATCAGCTCTGAAATATATGGAAGGTCAAGTAGGGTGGGGATGAGAAGGAAGGATTAGGAGTGAGAGGTGGACAGGAATGCATCAGCCTGCTTTCCGTGGGGATCATCTCTTAGGGTGTGACCCCCCTTTTAAGACATTTATTTCATGCCCTATCTCTGGAGGGTACACTCACATGTGATTGCCCACCTTCCCTGGCTCCCATGCAATAACCAATTGTAACATTGTCCAAATTCAGTTCGTTTGCACCCAAAGACAACCAGGAATGAGGACACAACAGAGCAAGCATTCCCCCACAGTCCCTAAGAGACACCCAGGGTGGGGGGGATGGAAAAGTCCACATTATTGAGGAATGAAGAGGACTTTACAAGGAAGCAGTTTGTAAAGGATCTGCTTGCAAGGGTGTTAATCATAATTTGAGCTTTCTCCATGCACGGTTGGTAATGAAACAAGTCAGACTGAGCGCAAGGAGGCTGGAGGGAGCCTGTCTGGAAAAAGGCGCTAAAATGACCAGGGACAGACATGGTAAAAGGGAATATTGCCCATGAGTACCACATTAGTGCTCAATCTTAATCTGATGGGCATTGCATCTGAACAGCCAAGTCATCAATTAGGAACGAGCAGGATCCAAATCCACCTCAACATCCTATTTGATACTAGTGCTGGTGCCCATGAATAGCCCTCACTTGTATCAATTCGTCCTTGGAACTGGACTCTGTTCCCTTGCAGGATCCACTCTTCTCACCCTAAGCCCCAGTTGGACAGTGTCCAACCATGCGTGGAGCTTGTAGGAATGAAAACTGAAAATTCCCTCATGGAAAAGTAGGGTCGTCTTCAATCCTCAATGCACTTGGCCTTCTCCGTGGGCTCCTCAAATCAGCCCGGCTGTATTCAACACTGAAATGTAGGAGAAACATGGTTTGAGGTCAGGAAAAGGTTAACCAGAACCACCATCTGCTGTGACATTCTGTACTATCCTGGAGATCAGGCAATCTGGAACAACAGGATCCAGAAAGAAAGGAAGAGAGAGTGAAGCCTCAGCCTGAACTCTCAGAGTTCTTCCAGCAGATTGGCGAGCGTTCAGTGATAAGACCAAGTCAATCGATCTGGTAACCCGCACATCCATGACTTGAAGAGATTCAGGATGACCTCAGTGTGGGTCATTCACTCGTAAATGTGAACTCCAGAGCATGGCAATGTCATTCCCATCATCCTTTATGCATCAATGGGAAGCAGCGTGTCACCTTGACAGAGAGACCTAGGAGAGGTCCCCATCCTGTTTGTCAACTTGCTGATTCATCATATCGTCTGTCTGCAAATATACTGTGAAACCCTGCAACTGAGTCTGAAAGTGGGCAACGTCCCATCATACCATTCACACTCCAAAACTAGACAAGTCAGCACAACTATATTCACTTGTCTAGAAAGCCCTTTCTTCCTGAATGGGACCTCCCCTGCTTACTCCACCGATATCTGAAAGCATCTGCACGAGAACTACTAAGAAACCCTGTCTCCCAAGACTACCACCAGAGGCTGTAAAAAAGGAGAGACAGAGCTGTGGAACCATTCTTGGCAGATGGATAGTCATCCAGAAAACTTAAGAGAAGAAATCTCAGCAACAGTTAATCCTTCTGGAGAACTGTCCCTCACTCTTATCCCAACGCGATAAGGCCATCTTTGCTGCCAGAAGGGCCACTAATAGATAGCTCCTCTGAGAATCAAACCAAACCACATTGTGAGAAATGTAGAGTTTGAAACTGTTAATTATAGAAAGGACACTTTCTCTATCTCTTCTGTCCAAGACACAAACATCCAAAGTCATCCATTTCCAGTTGGGAAAGTGCAGGAAAGGGCTGGGCCATCCAGCTCTAAGTAAGGCAGAATAAATGATTGAGGAAGTGGAGCACAGTTTTAAAGATGAAGTGCAGCGAGCTCCCTTCATTCCGCACTTTAACTTGGAATGTTGGGCTGCTCATATGAAGGAGATTGTATTCTGGATACAGCCAGAGACAGGCTGCTAGAGGAGCATGGTTGGGTGATAGGGAGTGACTGGTGACAGGGAGCGATTGGTGGCGGGGAGGGATTGGTGACAGGGAGGGATTGGTAACAGTACATGGCTCGGTGGGTTTAGGGGTGGGGTGGGAAATATGGACTAGATCAGAAAGGGGACGGTGTCCAAACCATAACTGTCAATTTGTGAAAGCCTGAAGCTTCTGATACAGCATCTCTTCTACTTACTCACGAAAGCACCACAGCACCAAGGATGATCTGCAGTATTTGAAGAAACCCCAAGCTGTGTGGCCAAGTGAGCTGGCATGACAAGATCAACTCAATGATAAAACTTGTTCCTACACTGGAAGGACCCATAGGGCTCCCAGCTGGTGGAATGACAGCTGACTGCAAGCTGTGAAACACAGTGGGTACGGGAATCATGGGTACTGTCACTTGACCAATTACCAAACTTACCTGTAAATTATAGAGAGGAATCCAGTTGTGGTCGATGTTCATGGCCCCTGTAAGACCTCGAACATGGACTCAAACCTCCAAAGGAAAGGGACATCTGGAACCCAACGTTTCAGATTCGAGGTTACCCTTGTGTTAAATACTTACAAATCCGAAACAACAGGAGGTCATTACTGGTCCAGGCTTCCATCTGGGCTTCCAAAGACACAGGGCCTCCAGAAAGCTTCCTTGGGCTAAACGTGCAGGGAAGGTTGAGAAAAACGAGACTCTGGGAACAGAAATGTGGGTGACTGCTTCAGCTTCGAGTTCGTGAGCACAAGGGCCGATAGAGATGAGTCTCGAGACATGACCTCCTGCTACTCGGGGGAAACATGGAACACTAACCCTCCCTGAGTTTGACAGCCCTCAGAACCGAGATGTCCCTTAGGAATTGGGTACGAATTATTGGAGGCGATTCCACATTGGTGAGTAGGCAGACACTAAAGTGGAAATCACCCTCAACATCGATGAACCTGAGTGCACTTGAATCTCTCGAGGGTGGTGACACTAAATATGCTGGCACCACTGGAGACAAATGTCATGGAGCTGGATAGGTGTCACCAGAGGGCACAATGGGTGTCTTTGGTGAAGGACAACCGACACTAGCTGGTGTGCTTGGGGAAACCAGCCTGATCCTAGTACCAGTCAGCTCAAACATCTCTCAGCTCGCTGATGCCAGAGGAAGATTCTTCCTCCAATTCTGGGTGGTCTCAGGTGTTACCGGGATTTCACCCAATGGTGTGGAGTGGGATGGCCTTCTTAACCACTTGACCCCATCAAGACAGTAGTGCTTCTACCTCGAGACCTTTCTCTTCAGTCCCGAGGTGAGGCCCTGGCTGATATTGGTCAGGTCTGACTGTATGGATTGGGTCCTAGCCAGTGCCAGTGTAGTTAGTCCTGAGCAAAATCAACCTAAGTTTGGAGTTGGAGCAGAGTTTGTGCTTAAGGCCATGCAGCGACTTGAGTGCTGACTGTGAAGGTCTAGTCTGGGAGCTAAGGTCAGGGACAGAGCAAATATCAAAATGAACAATCAAACAGTATCATAGTAAATCCGGGAGGAGCTGATAGCAATAATCAGCTCAATGGGGAAGGAAGAAAAATTAGCCATAAGGAAGGGAGTTGGTTTCACACCACTGGGCATGTGCCAAGGGGGATCTTTGGCAGATCTAATATTGACCATTGAATCAAGGCACCAAATTAAAAGGCATGGAGTTGGTACTGAGAAATCAATGGGCCACAGTGAGATGGAGAGGGGAGAATTTCAGATTCTACTGTCTCCTTTGTGGAATATCTGTTGACATTAAGTTGATTTTATTCAGGATGTGTTGTTTCTTGATAGGATGTGGATAGCTTGGTAAAAACTGTCCTGTTGTTCCTGATATCATGTGTATCTCTAACAGGAGGAGGAAGTACAGATAAGAAGCATTGGAATGTAACAACACATCATGAAACTTATTCTAGTTCCTGAGTAATGTTAAACTTCTGTAACGGCCATGCTTTTGAAGAAAAACTTCCCTTCATGTTGTGATGGTCCTTTCAAGAACTAGGTGAAGCACCTGGCTTCCAGTAATCATAATCAAATGACCACTTTGCCTGGGAGAAAAATTCGATGGGAAATGATCAATAAGAGGTTAATTACACACGTGGTTAGATTCAGTTTCAAGCAGGAGGTGAAGTGTATTCACAATGATCCTGGTCAAACAGTTCATTCAAGCAATTCTCTCTGTTTCCTCAAATAATTTGAAATTTTCACCGCAGAAAGAACTCTGAACTGTGAGTTGAACTTCTGCAGGAGCTAAATTGAGAAGTGAGATGTTTGTGTTGTAGGGCCCCAGAGTTGAAAAAGAATAAAATCAGGAGTGCTGACCTAGGGTGGCTACACTTTAAATACTAACTTGAGGAACCAATAACTGCGACACTGCTGGAGGAGGTTTCAAATGTTACCTTTAGTAACGGGGTAAAATATCCAAGAAATCAAAAATCTTGAATGAATCTTATTTTTACAGTGGAAAGAACAATTACTTAAAACTGAAAACAAACTGATATTGGGGTGGCACTGTGGCCCTGTGGTTAGCACTGTTGCCTCACATCACCAGGTTCAAATCTAGCCTTGGGTGAATGTGTGAAGTTTGCATGTTATACCCGTGTCTGCATGGGTTTCTGCTGGGTGCTCCGGTCTCCTTCCACAGTCCAGCAATGTGCATCTCGGGATATGCAGGCTAGTTGAGTTAGCCATGGTAACGGCAGGGTTAGGGGATACGGCAGGGTCTGGGTGGGATACTCTTTGCCAGGTCAGTACAGACATGATTGGCTGAATGGCTTCTTTCCTCAGTCAGGATACTATGACATGAAATTGCAAGCTCATTTTTGAGCTGAGGACAAGACTAAAAATCTTGAATGAAACTTCGCACTGAATCAGCTTGCAAATTGATACCATTTTAGTGTCACTTTTAAATAATTGTTCATTCTACTTTACTTATCTATAATCTTACTTTAACTCCTCCAGCCCCTGCATCACTCCCAATCATTGTTGCCACATCTTGCCCCTACTCCCCTCCCTATTTCTGTATCTTCCTTGCCCCGACACTCCAACATACTTCAAACCTCCTGCAGTTCCTACACACTGATAGTGTCTAATCAGCTCAAGCACCAAAAAAATTGCTGACGTGCGCAAAAATCCTCCAGCCCCTTAACCCTCCCTCTCTCTATGGTTTCCTCCAGCACCCGCACCACTCCATATCTCTGTTAACTCCTCCAGCCCCTACACCCCTCCCCATCTCTGTAACCTTCTCCAGCCCTTAAACACCTCTCTATATCTGGAACATTCTCTGTCCCGAAACCTTAACCATTCACTGAATCATCCTTGACTAGGTCAGAGGAGAGTAGTCACATTTGAGATTAGGCTTTATGAACCAAATTAAGAATCAATTATGGACATTTTCCCAGTCTAAATAAGGTCCAAACATCCTCAGAATAAACCTCCAGAGCATTCATTCCCCATACCCCCCAAACTCTCAGTAAGTGCAAGAGGAACAATTTGAGACTAATCTTTCAAACTTCACCAGCTTTTGTCTGATCACCTCGCTAATGGACTTTTCATTGTGTTGTGTTCTCTTTGTAAAATGAAGCTGCTTCGACCTTCTCCCTGCTCACATCTGCACTCCGAGACAGGTCAGCCAGAGAGATAATCAGTGCAGTCTTCCTTGTGTCTCTTGTGTAGTCTTGTGCCTCAGACAAAACCAGTTTACAAACCTATTATGATGTCTGTGTGATGTACTGGATGAGGCTCACACTTGTTCTGTGAGGTCATTCTTTGGCCTGTCCAGTTGAAGGGACCTGACTGTGATCAAACAGAGAGTTACAAAAACTCTCACATTTCTGAGTTCAGAACATGTCGATATTCCAGAATGCACAATTCAGTTCCAGACACAGGCAATACAATGCATGGGTGATGGGCAGTGATGGCATGTCACGATTCTTTATGCCTTCTCCTTATAATTCCCAGTAAATTTTTTTCACTAATATCCACTCATTAGCGATAATCAAGGTTTGGGAGAAGCTGCTCAATTAGGGAGCTGAGAATTAGGAGCAATTACCACTTTTCACTATATCTGTAAACTTCTCCAGCCCTACAACTTAGGTGAGCCTGAGTGGGCTCGAATCCACCGAGGGTGGTGACCCCAAATATGCTGGCACCAACTGGAAACAAATGTCCCGAGGCTGGGTTGGTGTCACCAGAGGGCACAATAGGTGTCTCTGGTAAAGGATCACCAACATGAGCTGGTGCGCTTGGGGGAAAATCAGCCTGACCTGGCACCAGTCTGTTCAAACACCTCCAAGGTTTGTCTGATGTACCTCCAAAGGTATAGTGAACTGTGAAATTATAGAAAGTACCCTTCTTCCTGCTAATTGCTCAGAACTTGAAGCAAACAGGCCAAATTATAAAAAAATGTATTACAACAGGACGCTGTGTATCTTGGGAATTAGTCATAGAACTTGAGGATAATTGCAAACCTGAGCTATAAGGTGGAAATATAAATATTTACAAGCCTTTGATATTGCTTATTAAGGGATAAATTCCTACAACTGGCTGAAAAAGCTCATTTTTTTTCTTTGTTTGATCAGAAATGTAAGATTGCTGAACACCAAGTCAAAGTGCTGATGCTTTTATGGGCTTCGCTGCAATCTGGCAACTTATTGCACAGTTAGGGGCATCCCAAATGTGATCTGCTGGTGAACAATGTGCTGACTCAGTTACTATGATTCTGCATTACAGACCTGAGTTGAGTACATCAAGATACAAAGAGATTATTGGGCC
The DNA here is from genome assembly GCF_021869965.1 of Rhincodon typus. NCBI lineage: Eukaryota > Metazoa > Chordata > Chondrichthyes > Orectolobiformes > Rhincodontidae > Rhincodon > Rhincodon typus. The sequence goes on from NC_063345.1 coordinate 53,670,154, forward strand.
ATAAATCAAGAGCTGCTGGTTTCTTCAAGGATTTGCTGCCCATTGATTGTGAGAGCCCAAATTATGAAACTGTTGATTGTGTGATGACTGCAGATTTAGGCAACAGGGCCAGATTTCTTTGGAGCTTGGCATTTCATGACAATCCTGTTAATTGGATGTGTTTGTGCATGTTTAAGTGTTAAAGACTTCTTTTGACCCCAAAATTGCTAAAGTATGCACTGTAAACAAGTGTTGCAGGGGAATAGGCATCATTATAGAATCCCTACTGTGTGGAAACAGGCTATTCAGGCCAACAAGTCCACACCAATTATCAGAAGAGCATCCCACCTGACTCACCTCTCCTCCCCTTCCCTGTAACCCTGATTTCTCATAGATAATCCACCTAACCTACACATCCCTGGATGCTATGGGCAAATTAGCATGACCAATCCACCTACCCTGCAGAACTTTGGATTGTGGGAGAAAACCAGAACACCCAGAGGAAACCCACACAGCTAAGGGGAGAATGTGTAAACTCCACGCAGAGTCAATTGAGGCTGGAATTGAACCCAGGACCCTAGCACTGTGAGGTAACAGTGCTAACCAGTGAACCACCATGCCATCCTTAGGACCTTGGTGTAACTTCCTGTCAACTGAGATTTAAGTATAATCGCTGTATTCAATGTCCATTCAAATATAGAGATTCAATATGGAGACGAAAAGAAAGATTAGATTGAGAAGACAAAGAAAAAGAACTAGAAAGGAAAACAAAAGAAAATATTAATTTTCAAGTTTCTTAAAACAACTCACTACCTGAAGGATTGAATTGCATTTCCAGACATAAGAGGCTGATTGAAAATCAATAACAATTATACATAAGTAAAGGGTACTGAACGTAATTTTCTGTGGTGGTTAAATGGACAAATGGTATGCATCTTTGTGTAAACGACAGGGAGATAAAGCATCCAATTCCCCTTTTGCAAATTAATCAGCAGTTCTGCCTGGAATTTGTTTCAGTTCACAAGATATTGTCTGTTTCTTCCTCACCATAAGCTGTTGGCCGGTTTGCAAAGTGTTTCATTCAAGTGTCTGCTTCAGTGTCTTGTTTGTGTACAACAACTAATGTGCAGTAGATAGTGATATATTGGTAACATCACTGGACAAGTAATCAAGTGGTTTCGGCTCATGGTCGGGGAATATAGGTTCAAAATCACAGCGCGGCAACTGCTGGAATTTAAATTCAATTCATAAAATTTGGAATTAAAAAAGAACTGTTAATATTTGTGAACAAGGAACCATCATCAATTATTGTAAATGATCATTCTTGAATTCATGGTTTATAGGGCAGGCTATCTGCCATCCTTACCTTGTCTGACCTACATGTGACTTCAGATCCACAGCAATCTGGTTGATTCTTAACACTGACCTCTGAAATGGTCTAGAAAGCCACTTAAATTCAGAGGATTTAGGAAGGTGCAACAAATGACAGCCTTGTCAGCCACATCTCATGAAAGAATAAAAAAAAGTTTGCATACACTTGAATAACACCACAGTCTTCTTTGTATCAAAGGCCTGAAAAGTGCTGGAAGAATGACTGAGGAGAAGTAAACACACAAGAAGTCTCAAAATACTGAGAACACTTGCAGCATTTTTTAAAAATGTCTATTTGTTTCCTTAAATTTGATTTTTGTCAAGGAATACTCAGCTGATATTCTGCAAAATTTCCTTGAATGATTTGATGGATTCCTTTTCTGAGATGTTTTGGTTTAAGATTGCTTGCTTACAATAAACAAAATTCAGTGTCTCCTTTTGTGGCAGATTGCTAGTTTCCATCAGCAAGACAACCATTAATCAAGTCAATTAAAAGGACACTAGATAAATATTCAAACTATGACACATATTTTAAGATGTAATGCAGAAGATGATAAAAGTGTTAGCTAAGCAGATCAATTTGACAGAACAAATCAGCAAATAATGGACGAACTATGCAATAGATTGAGAGGTTTCAGAGAAGTCATCTTTTATCAGGTGTCCCTGTCATCTCTAGTGAAAATAATTGCTGTGGCCACCTGCTACATCCTTTGCATTTGCTGATTCAATGAAATTAAGAGTTATTCCTCAATTTGCTGTGGCTTTAGGAGAAATTCTTCTGGAGATTTGACACAATGTGAGCATGTAAATGTAAGGGACACTCTTAACAGTTGCAAACCTTTCCCCAATCTTGGGCTTCAATCTCTGCATGACTCCACGTATTTGTCAAAAGTGCACAATCTATGGTAGCAGGGAAGGACAATGGCCAGAATGTTGTTGTTGCTGTTGTGGCTTGGGCGATGGCGGTAAAGTTGGGAAATACAGTGAGAATGATAAGCTCAGAAGTGCGGCATTGAGAAAAGCTTTTGCCTGTTTCCCTTTCAGCTTTAATGGATAACTTCAGAATCTAATTTCTTAGGGTAACTAGTTTCATAGAGATGAACAGCATAGAAACAGACCCTTCAGACCAACTCATTCATGCTGACACATTAATAGCCCAACTTGCCTTATGTCTACACCACATACTATTCTCCGCTCCTTCCCCAAGAAAGTAAACAGCATCAAAACTGAATATCTAACTCAGAGTAGGTGCCTGGTGGCTACAACTTGCTGAATGCTTAGCCTGAGCATCATTCAAATGCTTCTTCACAATAAAGTCCCTACAAGCTCCATAGTCACAATTCTCATTGCCCCTTCGTTCACACAAGTTGGCATCGGCTAATCGCCAACCTCACTACATCATCATAGCTGCTCTTGACACCACATCAGCCTTTCAAAATTTCACCGTTGAGCTCTGAGATATCTATGATTTGTATGCTTCTGCCAGGTCACTTTGTAGGCCTTGAAAGGACAATCCCAACTGACCGTGGCTCAGCCATCTGATGTCTCCATAGCATCCTGACTCATATTGTCAGGATGCTATGGAGACATCCCTGCACTTGACCTGCAGGACTGACCATGGCCCATTCCCTGGGCTGCAAAGACACAGAGTCCTGGACCTTGGTAGGATCAGTTGCCTGTCTGATTGTGTCAACTCCCTGGGCTGGAACCAGACAAGCAATTGACTGACTGTGGTTTTACTCCCTTATTGACCATTTTCCTCTTACTGGCCATAATCCAACTTGCAGAGCAGAGTCCCTCTTGACCCCACTCAGGGCTCGTCCTCTATGACATTTGGCATGGCCGTTTGGCTGAAGCCCATGAAGTGTGCTTGCATGTGTAAGCTGCTGGGACATGCTACAGTTGTGACATAGGGTCAGTCTAGCTTAGACAGCTGGTTTGCGATGCAGTGTGATGCCAACAGCATGGATCTAATTCCTGCATTATTCGAGTATACCATGAAGAATTCTTCTTCTCAACCTTTCCCCTCCCCTGAGGAGTGGACTCTCAGATTAAACGACTACCAGTCGTCTCTCTCTCTAATGAGAGTGTAGTCCTGTTATCTGGTAAGACTATGGCGACTTTATTATTTTAAGATTGTGACATTGACGTAGAACTGTGCCACACAGGGACCTGCCCACCACCTTCACTGTTCAGCGATCCCCATCCATGACATTCTGCCTGCCTCTCTCTCTGAGCTAAAAAGCAATGCAAGCCATAGAAGTGGCAGCCTCTAAGTAATTGCAAAACAAGTGAGCACTAAGAAAGAAAGCTAAAAGCTGTAAGATGCATCCTGTGCAGATGCATGAGACATGTGCGTGTCCCTGTGTGCAAAGTGACCTCGCAGAAGCATGCAGGTTTTATGTGTCTTAGCTGCAAAGTCAAGTCCTCAAGGACTGAAGTGGCATGTGATTTACATGGAAACATAGAAGATAGGAGCAGGAGGAGGCCATTCAGCTCTTCGAATCTGCTCCTCCATTCTTCACAATCATGGCTGATCATCCAACTCAATAGCTTAATCCTTCTCTCTCACCATAACCTTTGATCCCATTCGCCCCAAGTGCTATATCTAGCTGCCTCTTGAATACATTCAATGTTTTGACATCAACTACCACCTGTGCTAATGCATTCGACAGGCTCACAACTCCTTGGGTGAAGAAATATTTCCCTTATCTCCATTCTAAATCGTCTACCCCGAATCCTCATACTGTGACCCCTGGCTCTGTACACACCCACCATTGGGAACATCCTCCCTGCATCTACCCTGTCCTATCCTGCTAGAATTTTACAAGTCTCTATGAGATACTCCCTCATTTGTCTGAACTCCAGCGAAAACAATCCCAACCTAGTCAAACTCTCCTCATATGTAGACCTGCCATCCCTGGAATCGGCCTGGTAAACCTTCATTGTACTCCCCCGAGAGCAAGAGCATCCTTCCTCAGAAAAGGAGAGCAAAACTGCACACAATATTCCACCTGTGGTCTCACCTAGGCCCTGTACACAGTTGTACCAAGTGCAGGCATGAAGACATGGTGCGGCTGGTGGCTTGCCAATGGTGAATGGGGTGTGGATGAAGTGTTGAGGAGGACGGTATCCATGACGTCTGCAGGGACATTGTGATGCAGTCAGAGTGTCAGGCCCCTACAGAAGCAAATGGTAAGCTGTCACCAGGTAAATGATTGGACTTTTAAACTAGAAATCAGCTCCATCTAGTCTCTTTGGGATGGAGAGAGGACAAAGGTGAATTGTGCTACTGATGTAATGCAAATGCATAGAAATAAAATAGTTGCCTCTCATGAGCAACATTTTGAACTCACCAGCTCAGTCTTAAATGGAAAATTTGGAAAATAATTTCTCAGCATTGCGATGCTGATGTTTTTCATTTTCACAGAATATTCCCATATTTCTCACCATTGCCAACGCTGCTGAAAGGTGTGGATTATTCCACCCTACTTTTCTGTAGGTCTTTTATAAAACTGTTTCTTAATTTAACAGATATGCAATAATGTGACTTATTTTCTGCAATGGATAGCTGGTTTCCCAATTCTATTAAACTATCAGCAGTGAACAAAATTAGTTTCCTCTTCAAAAGTACAGTAGATGGGGACTTCTAAGCTCCTCTTAGTGCACTGGAAACCTTTTAAATTTTGCTTAGATTTCCCTTATAACTTTGCTCTGTATTATTTCTCTGTGTTGTTGATCTCCTTCTCTCCCTCTATACTTTGCCTCCCAGTCTATTCTTTTGTTTGAAGGATATTTTGCCTGACACAAGCTGTTACTTAAAAATTAATTCTGAAAATGTGGATATCACTAACAATCCCAACACATTGATTGTACGTATTGAACCTTGGTCCTCACTAACTGTAGTTACAAAATTACACTCAAAGACCTATTCACTCAAGGAAACTCTTCCCTCCTGCCTCCTAGCTCGAAACTGCCAATTCTTTTAAAAGTATCAGCTTGCAGTGGGTGAAGGACCTTCAAAGTTTATTATGTAATAATATTGAATTTATCAATAAATTAATAAACAACAATTAGTGTTTTACTAATTCAAAATTAGTTTTGAAAGCATCATAAAATAGAATAAAAACAAAAACAATAGAAAGAGGACAAAAAGCTGAACAACACATCACCAAAGTATATTTCAAGTGCACCATTGCATAAAATTGTGCTCTAATGCAAACAAAGAAGACTGTCTGGTACTGTGTTTCTTCAGCTGTTGCTCCAAGATTACCAGCTGCTATTTTGTTTTAAAGAATTAACAAGTTTTACAGCGATAAAACAGGTCATTTGGCCCAAAGAATTTCTGCTCCATATGAATCTCCTTATGCCATATCATCTTCTCCTATTAGCCTATTCTCATATTCACTTGTATCTGGCACTTCCATTAATTCATCCATGCATTTCACTATCAAAACTGAAATATCATTTTAAGACCAAAAGGAATGAAAATCATTAACTGATAGAGCAGTCAATCATATATTTTACATTTGGCGAAGATTTTATCGACTTATTTAATCAAGAAAGTATGCTCAAAGCTCAACATGTTGAAAATTCCAACAGTTCTGCCATTAGCACTATTTTTCACTCACAATTAGAACTCAGCAGCAGCCAACACTGAATCTAAAGCAGTACAGCCCCCTGAGCTATGTAGCTAATTAAGATTTCAATGCTCCCTTATAAACAATTTTTTTTCAGGGAAAAAAGGGTTTGAGACTGACACGTTCTCCCAAAGCTATATTCTGTATCAATTGACACCACAGTGTTAGTTATTGCACCTAGGCACTGAGTTGACTATTTTAATCAGAGTCATCCTGTTCACTATCCATCAGAAGCAAAGCAACCTTCTGGGCTTATCAGACAATACCAATGATTACTCAGTGAGGTTGGTGTTCCAAGTTCTACAGTTGGACAGTACATTAAATAAGATGGCTCATTTCAGCAATGGTGGTTGCTTTGTTTTGCTTTGCTCACAGGGTTTTGCCATAATGCAAACGAACAAATTTCAAAATGACAACTTTTTCCTCATCAGAGCAAACAGCAACTTGCCGCTGTCGTTCTGAATTTGTCGATGTGGAAGCTGAATCGTTGCAGGTGCTTGGTGTAGTGACAGCATAAACTCATTCTTTTCCGATGCATTTATGTTGCCACAAAATGTGGCAGACATAACTGCCTTTTTCTATTATTTACTGCAAAGAAAGATGAGAGAATGTTTACAGTGCAGAAAAATGGTCATTCAGTCCATTGTGCAAGGTCTTTGCAAGAACAGTACAGAAAGTTGAATCACAGTCCCCTAACTTTGCCATACAAATGAGCCTGTAATCGTGGCAGGAAGCTTGACCCATCTGAGTACATAGAAGTACGTGAGGTACATGTTGCACATGATTTTCTGAAAATAACAACAATTTACATTTATATAGTACCTCTAACACTCTCAAATACTCCAGGGTACTCCACAGGGTTATTAGGAAATGTGACTGAATACTTGTTCAATCGGTAGCTTTTAAAAAGCCACTGTGATGAAAATAGAGTGGAGTAGAGAGATGGCAATGCTTATAGAGAGAACTCCAGAGCTTCAGGCTTAGGCAGCTGAAGGCATGGCTGCTTTTGGGGAACAATTTAAAATGGTTATGCACAAGATTCGAGAATTGGAGTAGCTCAGCAATCTCAGAAGACTCTAGGGGTTGGAAAAGGTTGCAGGTGTTATGGAAATTTTAGAAATTGGAGAAATTTGAATACAAGAATGAAAATTTTAAAATAGCAATGTTGATAGACCTGGAGTCAATGTAAATCATAGAGTCATAGACATGTACAGCACTAAAAGAGATCCTTTGATCCAACTCATGCTGACCAGATACCCTAAATTAATCTAGTTCCTTTTGCCAGCATTTGACTCATATCCCTCGAAACCTTTCTTATTCATTACACATCCAGATGTATTTTAAATGTTTGAACTGTACCTGCCTTCGCCACTTCCTCTGGCAGCCCATTCCATACACGCACTGCCCTCTGTGTGAAAAAGTTGCCCTTTAGGTCCCTTTTAAAACTTACCCCTCTCACCTTAAATATTATGCCCTCTAGTTCTCGACTCCCCTACCCTGGGTTGGAGGGTACAGAGAGCACAGAGACTAACTGCATGAAGTACGTGGGGATTGGAGGATTTTCTATTTTCCCTTTTTATTTGCCAATGTCCCCATAAACAGCCAAGAATGAAGAAGTGGAAAAATTAAGAGCTCATGCTGATGTGATTTCTTTTTTCTGGAACAGATTAGCAATTAGCCACATTGCAATTAAATCACTGTGTAAAAAATCATATTTTGTTGTCAAAACTACAGGAGATGTTTTTCGAGATGTTTTAATTACTCAGCACATTTCCAGAGCTGTGAACATATGTGTCTGAATTAAGTTACCTGTGAAACTACAACAGCTGAGTAGTTAAAGGCACCAGACGTGAATGTGCACACATTGTGAAAAAAAATCACTGAAAATTCAAAACTGACTGTGCTCACAACTTGTGAGATGAATGTTGTCACTGATTGTACTTCTCTAGGTGCTTTATCGTCATCCTTGCAATTGTCAAAAGTAGAATGGTCAAGAAAGCAATGCATTCCAACAATTAGAACATATATTGTCAGAGCTCCAGTTTAAATTCCAAGGTTCAAGCATCTGGTATATGTGAGAAATTTCATATTCTTATTAAATTGTGTATATTCGGTAGCGGTGGAGTAGCAGGGCTGAACCCAGGGCTTGTCCGCTCCTGTCTGCTTTCTTTCTCATTTTTTTTTTCCTTTTATTCTTTTGCTTTTGATCTTTTTCCTTTTGTCCTTTCTTCTTTCTAAAACCTAGAGAGTGACAGGTGAAGGAGGAGGCCTCTGGCAACAGTGGCAGCAATGCCAGTATGAGCCAGACATGGCTCCACCCCAGCCCGGGGTCTCCCAGCGAGCGAGGAGCAGGGCCCCGGGCTGACTTCCCCAGCCCTGACCAGCAGGCTGAGACAAAGCTCCAGGTCCGCAGCGAGGCCTGGGCACCTGAAGAAGTGGAAACTTTGGCAAAAGGGATGACGGTGGACCCCAACGACAGACGACCAGCAGCAGCGTCTGGAGGAGGAGGGATCGAACCCACGTATCCCCAGGCCCATGGATCTAGCTCAGTCAAGGCAGTTACGATCGTGGTGGTGGCAGAGGCCTGTAACTGAGACGTCGGAGCCCATTACAGAGACCCCCGGCTGATGTCAGGCAGTGACTGGAGGGGCAGGAACAGTGGAGGAGGAACAAGAAGAAGAGAGAAAAATGAACTCTATTGCAGTAAAATCTTACATTATATTGAGCGTTTCAAGATGGCGCCGGAGCTTGGCCACACTTTGTGCGTAAAATGCGAAAAGACACCTGTCACTGTATTTTTACATACATGTGATAATAAATATAAGACTGATCTAATCTAACAATATATATTCTTGAGAATGGCATCAAGCTTCGAGAGTCTCAGTAGAGTTAAACACAAAAGGGAGTCAAGGGAACTGTTTTTTTAACTTGAGGTTTACTTCAAAATAACAGTTATATTTATCAATGAGATAAATATAATGCAACGCCCTGAAATAATAGGTATTTAAATGTGGCAGGTTTGTACTAATTATCAGAATTTTCACTGATATGTTCATGACCCTGAGACAGTCACAATAAAATGTGTTTTAAAAAAAAACTGTTGTATTTGTCATTTCTTTCTCAAAATGTTTGAAAAGGACTTTGAAGCACTTGCACCAATAATAGAGAGATGAAATGTTACTTTCTTGGACAATGAGAATTACTGGCCTGTGTGACACGGTGACCCTTAACCCTGAGGACATGCTGAAAGAAGGAAGTTGAGATTATGAATACCATGTGCTAAGATACAAAGTGCAGCTGTTCACACACAAGAGAACTGTCAGTATAGATCTAGGAGGTAAATGCCCACATGCAAATCAAAAGCAATCGGAATACAGATAGACAGAGATACATGGTGGAATCCAAAAGGAGAAGCAAATCATTCTTCGGAAAGCACCAGCCTTTCATTTTGTTAGTAAAGGACACAGAACTCTGTGTGAGCTGGCTCAGAAAGATCAAAACTCTGAAAAAATGAATGAATAACTTCAAGATTCGAAAAAATTAGGTGTTTTTCCATAAGTAATCAAATTCTAAAACTTCAATGTTATTAGTGGTTCAGTTGAAAAGTAACTTTGGAAGCTGGATCATCAGGAATGTTGTGACCCAATAGACAAAGGTTTCATAGAAATGTGGTTTACTGAAGATAATATCATGAACTAAGCTCAGAGGGGAAAGCTTGTATCAATCAGGGTTTTATACATATATGCATTCTGCATTGTTAAAGAACAGCACAATGCAGAACTGTGTAACTACCTAACATCATGTTTGTGTGGAGTTTGATGCACATGCTTGTGTATGCATAAGCTGTATCTTTGTTGCGTCAATTGTTTACAGTGAGATTGAACTTTTTATCTTAAGTTTCATAAGTCTGTTAATTCATGTGCGATTCATACTGATGTCAAAATATATCGAAGCGAAGTCTGCAAGAAGTGGAATCATGATGGCAATTTCTTCATTTGGTGTGAGGGGTTTGTTAGGTCATTCAATAAATTCTGTTATTATAGCCCACAGTTTCCCCACGGGAATCACAACAAAATTTGGGGCTCAAGTTCAGGATATGAACTCAGACACAGAAATTGGTTTACTGGAACTTTCTAGTGTGAAAACAAAGTTTTACATTTGCTTTGTCTATATTGTATGAGGAAATTGTCATAAGTACCTTTGAAGGTCAAGCCTTTATTGAATGAGAGGATCTCAATCTCAGGGATTTGAAACAATTGGAAAAAAAGATAAACTGCATGCTGTAGCAGAATATATGGAGATTAATATAAAATCAGGAGATAAGGGGGAATGCGATCCTTGAAAAATTGCCTTGGCATCTGGGGCTCAAGCAAGAAAGGGCCAGTTCCAATAGAGATTGAATGCAGCTAGCCAAAATTGAACAAAAATTCAGATTCCAGAGCGAGATTATGCAAAGATTGTTATTTGCTCTGGACATAATTTGCACATGAAACGTGCCAATCTTTCATGCTGATAGGAATGCCTTTGGCCAAAATACACTGAGAAACTAAGCATTACCTAGGAAAAGTTCCAGGGCCAGGGAATATTCATCATTGTAAACCTAATGAAGAAACTGGGTTTAGACTTTTATATGCCAAAGCAAACTGCACAGAGGTATGAATCTGATATTTAAATTAGGCTGTTAAGGTACAGATGCCTTCTCAATATCGTTGGGCATCTCACTGTGGAAATTTGATTTTTAGCATCACAATGTCATTAATAATAGTATTCTGTTAGGTTTTAGGAAGGAGACAGAAAGTGATTCGGAAAGGGATTTGGTGTGAGAGGTTGGAAATGCTTGAGATGGGAGTAAGCAGAAACAATAATCTGCTTGACAATGATGCACACACCTTTACTTGTCAGGTCTGCATTCAAGCAGATTTTGTTTTAAATTAAGAATCTATCATTTTGGTAGCAGCCACAGGAGTTCCATTAACAACTTTTTGTTGGTCACATGTAGCCTGTGTCTTCCTGAACACAGCTAGCCCACAGTAACAGTGCAAGCTGAGTTTGCAAGGCTGACCTCAAATAAGCATTATAGGCCTGGATAGTCTATGCAATAGCAATCACAGTTGGATTACCACTACACTCCTATTGTTTTCTGTTAGTACTGATTTCTGGCGTTGCGGCTGGGAATTCTGATCCTGGCTCTGTCAAAAATGCACAGCATGTCTGGAAATATAACCAGAAACTCAACTGGACTCACCACATAAACACATTGGTTGTAACAGCAGGCCAGAAGCTAGGAATACTGTGGCGAGTAACTCACCTCCTGACTCCTCACAGCCTGTCCAACATCTAAAAGGCACAAGTCAGGGGTGTGATGGAATACTCCCCACTTGCCTGGATGAGTGCAGCCCCAACAACACTCAAGAAGCTTGACACCATCCAGGACAAAACAGCCTGCTTGACTGGCACTACACCCACAAGCATTCATTCCCTCCACCACCAATGCTCAGTAGCAACAGTGTGTACTATCTACAAGATGCACTGCAGAAATTCTCCAAAGATCCTCAGACAGCATCTTCCAAACCCATGAGCACTTCCATCTATAAGGACAAGGGCAGCAGACATATGGGAACACCACCAACTTAAAATTCCTCTCCAAGCTACTTACCATCCTGACTTGGAAATATATCGCCGTTCCTTCACTGTCACTGGGTCAAAATCCTGGAATTCCCTCCCTAATGGCATTGTAGGTCAACCCACAGCCCGTGGACTGCAGCAGTTCCAGAAGGCAGCTCACCACCACCTTCTCACTGGCAACTAGGGATGGGCAATAAATGCTGGCCAGCCAGCGATGCCCACATCCCACAAATGAAAAATGCTTGAAATGCAAAAGCTCCTCCAGTGCAGTATAGTCCAGGAAAAACAAACCCATGCCTCCTTCCGCAGCAGCGGTGCTGTTTTCTGAGGTTGACATGTCAGCAGCACAGCCAGATACTTCAGCAACTGTTGTGAAAGGGTAACTACGTAAGACAAGTGTGATGTAGGGTCAATGTTGGTTAAGAAGCTAGGGTGCCAAGGAGGTGAGATACCAGGGTGCCAGGTGGGTCATGAGCCAGGTGGGTAGAATGCCAGGCAAATAGTTTACCAGCCGTGAAGAGTACTAGGCTGCAAATTAGTATGGGTGTCAGATTGATAGGGGCCTGGTAAACGATGGCATTAGTTATCTTGGTATGTCAGGCTCATGGAGGGAGGAGGGGTTTGGTGACATCCTGTCAGAGGAGAGGGAGATGTCAGGAGAAGGTCAGCAGTTGGAGAAGGTTGTTAGATCCACTAGAGGCAGGTGTGGGATGAGGGGAGGGGCACCAGTGCTGGCAGCATGTTTTAGCTGACGGGGAGAGCAGTTGTCTGAAATGGATGAGAAAGGTTGGTGTCAAATCCAGCAGTGGTCGGGGGAAGGGGAACGAGTGTCAGGTGCCAGGAGGGGTTTCAGCCTGGCAAGAGTGTGCGGAGGTGCCATGTCCCCATGGCTAGGGAAGGGTAAAATCTTTCTGGGCTCAGCAGGGTGAGTGGTGTCTGGTCGGGCAGATGGATAACTGTCAGAGCTCCACTGGTTGGAAGGGATCGGGGACGATGAAGTTTGAAGGATTATGTGGTGAGTCAGAGGGTCAGCTTAATAGCTATCCAGAACTTAGGCTGGGTTTTTAATTGTCTAACTTTTTCTGTATAACTACTGACTTTAAGGAAGCAGCATCCTCCAAATTCTCCACCTTTAACATAATTCTTTAAAATGGTTCCAGAAACAAGGGAATGGCCCATCAGAATACTTAATCTCTTGGGGATTTCACACAGAGTCTGCTGTATCTGAGGTTCCACGTGACCGTGGCACACAACTCTAGTCTCCGCTGTTCCAATGACTATGTGCTCTCGGAATATTCTTGTTTCAGGTGTGATTGCTGCATGTCTCTCACTGCTGTAGAGTCATACAGGACAGAAACAGGTCCAACCCGTCCATGCCGAACATAATCCCAAACCAAACTAATCCCACCTGCCCGCTCTTGGCCCATATCCCTCCAAATCTTTCCTATTCATTTACTTATCCAAATGTCTTTTAAACATCGTAATTGTACCCACATCTACACTTCCTTTATCAGTATGGTGAACAGGATGTGTCTTGTGCTTGCCCTGGCCTCTATATTGGAAGCTTGTGTCCCTACATTTTCCTGAAAAATAGACACAGCTGCAAGTGAAAAATGTAAAAACATTTTTTTTTAAAATTGTATCAAGCTCTGGATTTCCACTAATGTTTTAAAATTAAGTTACACAATTTTGAGCATATCACTGAAAACCAGAGAGATTTCTATGCTAAAAGTCTAAAGGTATTCCCTAACGTAAAAACAAATCAAACATTTGTTCATTTGCGAGTCAAATCTTATTTTCAGACTAGCATTCAACAAAGGACATTGAATTGAGTACTTGAGTTTGAAATTAATACTGTTCAGCTTTTTGTCATTGCACCAATGTGTTACTGCACCAATGTGTTAGCAAATCATTGTCCATCAATTCTGCTGCAGTTAACAGAATGTTAACTTGAAGTGCAATGGATGGGGTTTCATATATATATATATAGAAAACCAATGAAGAGAAACACCCTGGTGCACTGTCCAGGGCAGAAAATAATGACTCTGAGCACTATTTCAGTCTAGAGCTATAAATCAAACTCATTCCTCAAGCACTAATCTGTTAGGTGAGTTCAAAGGGATAAATGCTTTGGTTGACTGACAACTATGTTATAAAAATTCAAATGATCATCTACAATGGTAACAGCAGTGTTTGCCAATCCCTATACTGTAACATCAATGGCTGTTTTATAGAAAGTGAGGTGCACTACACAGATACAGCCACTCAATTAAAGGCCTTTTGGCACTGAAGATTTAAGTGTAGAAAATGCCTTTTGAGTACAACGAGAGGATTAACTCAATATTACTTAAACGTTTCAAGTATTATTAAGTGCAGTCATTGAACAGTTATTCTGTTGGCTTTGGGGATTGCAATGTAACATATGCTATTGTGCTTACAGGATCAATCAACATAGCTTGTTAACAGTATTGTGCATCCATTTAAACTGCTGAAATAGTGGAGTGGAGCTCAAGGCAATGTTTTTTTGTGCAACAACAATGTGTGATGGAGGATCCAAGGAAAACAAAATCGGGTGCTAGAAATGTTCCTTCCTCAAGGGAAGGAATCAAAACATTGTTTGTGGCAAGAATAGTTTTGTGTTTCCACTACCCTTTAGCTGCTGTATCAGGCATGGAAATAACACAAAAGGATTATGCTGCCCCTGAACCCATTGAACCAGGAAGGTTATGGGGAAAACTGAGAAATCTGCTCATGTGAGACAGTAATGAAGCTGTGCATCATTAACTACCTGATTCAAGCAGGGTTGTCTTATTCTGAAAAACTTAGCCCGTATCAACTAAGCCAAGAGAGCTGGTCAGATAAAGTTTACTGTTCCAGCACAGTTGTCTTATTAGGTTGTAGACTTGCTCGCCAAACCAGCGTGTTTGATTGCAGACATTTCGTCACCCTGCTAGGTAACATCATCAGTGCACCTCCGGTGAAGCATTGGCGTTCTGTCCCGCTTGTTATTTATATGCCTCGGTTTGCTGGGGTGGTTGGTATTACTTCCAGTTCTGTTTCTCGGTGGTTTGTATATTGGGTCCAGTTCAATGTGTTTGTTGGTGGAGTTCCGTTCTGAATGCCAGGCCTCCAGGAATTCCCTGGTATGTGTCTGTTTGCCTTATGCTATTACGGATGTGTTGTCCCAGTCAAATTCGTGTCCTTCTTTGTCTGTGTGTATTGAGACCAGTGAGAATTGATCATGTCTCTTGGTGGCGAGTTGGTGTTCGTGTATCATTATTGTCAGTTTTCTTCCAGAATGGCCGATGTAATGTTTCTCACAGTAATTGCATGGTATTTTGTATATTACATTAGTTTTATTGGTTGTGAGTATGGGACACTTGACGTTCGTCAATGGCTGTCGCAGGGTGGTTGTTGGTCTGTGGGCTACCCTGATACCTAAGGGTTTGAGTAGTCTTGTGGTCATCTCTGATATGTCTCTGATGTACGGTAGGGTAACTAGTGTGTCTGGCCATGTTGTGTTTTCTTGTTGTGGTCTGTCATGGAGGCAACGGTGGATTGTGCTTTTTGGGTATCCATTCTTTTTAAAAACTACATATAAGTGCTTTTGTTCTGCTTTGCGCAATTCCAGGTTGCTGTAGTATGTTGTGGCTCATTTGAATAATGTCCTGATGCAGCTCTATTTATGGGTGTTGGATGGTTGCTGGTGTAATTAGTATCTGGTCCGTATGCGTGGTCTTTCTGTATACACTACTCTGGAGTTCCCCGTTGTTCTTACATTCTACCATTATGTCTAGGAAGGGTAGACGGTTATTGTTCTCCTCTTCTTTTGTGAATTTTATTCCAGTGAAGATGTTGTTTATGTGTTGGTGGGTTTTTTTCTTGTCTTGTGCATTTGATAATCATGAAGGTGTCATCTACATAGGGAACCCAGAGTTTGGGTTGTATAGCGGAGAGTACTGTCTGTTCAAATCTTTGCATTACTGCTTCTGCAATCAGTGCTGATATTGGGGATCACATTGGTTTTCCTTTAATTTGTTCGTATATGCTGTAGTTGAAGGTGAAGTGGGTTGTGAGGCACAGATCCAGCAGTTTCAGGGTGCTGTCCTAGTTGACGCTATTGGTGTTGTGAGGTATTTGTCTTCCTGATTCGCCCAGCAGTGTGGCAATTGTCTCTTTGGCTCGGTTGATGTTTCTGGATGTAAATAGTGCAGTTACGTCGAAGGATATCATCATCTCGTCCTCTTCTATTCTGGTGTCCTTGATGATGTTGACAAATTCTTGGGAGGAGTGGATGGAGTGGGTAGTGTTGTCTACTAAGTATTTCAGTTTCTGTTGTAGTTCCTTGGATGGGCGAGCTCCAATATATAAGTGTAGATGTCAAATTGGTATTGTACAGTGAGAAATATCATGATCTGCCTATTTTATGTGTGCCAAACAGATGTAGGTGTACGCATATGGATTTGTTTACAAATATTTGATTGGTGCACCTCATGTCAGAAAAGTGTGCACGCACAGCTTGGTATCATTCTGAACCATGGAAGGTTTTTATGGCGGCCAAAGAAGGCCTTTCTGAGCGCTAATGTAAGGTCTTCTTTATACTATAAAAAAAATTTAGCTAGCACCTTATCCAGAACCTGGGCCACTACATGTTCCCATGTGAGCTCATCTTTAAAAGACTCATATTAACAATTATCAATTAATCAGAACAAACCATTTATAAAAGAACCAATAGGCTCCAGGTTGCTTCGATTAAATTTTGTCAGGTCTATAATGGGGTTTCACTTTAAACTAAAAGAGGAATCAAAACCGTGTTTTACCAAAACACAGTGTGGAGCTGGAGGAACACGGCAGACCAGCCAGCGTCAGAGGAGCAGGAAAGTTGATGTTTCGGGTCGGAATATAATTAATCTCTTACTGTACAATGTGTTAAATCAGAGAGGTTTAAAAACTGATTGAACAACTCAAAACTGAACAGTTACGCAGTGCTGTGGGAATGATTGTATTTTGCCATGAGTTGATCATAACAGCAAAATCAAGCAGCCAACTCAGATTCAATGAGGTGTGTGGGACAGCCAGGTAAGCAGAGAATTAAAAATGATGTGTTAACTTGGTGAAGCTACAATGCATGACCATGTGCCTACAAAACAATAGAAAACGGTATGCGATAGCAGAACTAGGCGATCCTACTCGTATGCAGGTACAACGGCTAATAAGGAAGGCAAAAAGAGTTTTGGAATTTTTTGCTGAAGGATTAGAGTATAAGAGTAAGGAAGTGTTGCTGCAATTATACAAGGCATTAGTGAGACCACACATGATGAATTGCATCCAATTTTGGCTCCCTTAGTTGAGCAGAGATGTCGCTTCTAGAGGTTCACTAGATTGATTCCAGAGATGAAGGGCTTGTCTTATGAAAAGAGATTGAGTTTATGCTTATATTCTCTGGAAGAATGAAAGGAGATCTAATGGAGGTTTAGAAGATGCTAAAAGTGATTGACAAAGTAGAAGTAGAGAGGATGTTTCCTCCTATGGGACAATCTAGAACAAAAGTCATAGTTTTAGGATGAGGAAGTAAATTTAAAAAAAACAGATGAGGACAAATTACTTCTTTCAAAGGGAAATTAATCTAATGAGTTCACTACCTCAGAGTGTGGTGGATGCTGGGACATTGAGTAACTTTAATGAAGAGATAGATAGAATTTGAATTAGTAATGAGTTGAAGGGTTGTGGAAAATGGGCAGGAAAGTGGAGTTGAGGCCGAGATGAGAACAGCCATGATTGTATCAAATGGTGGAGCAGGTTCGAGGGGCTGAATTGCATATTCCTGCTCCTAGTTCTTATGTTCTTATGTCCCACAGCTAATGAATCCAAGTAGAATCCTAGAATCCTGCCATGATTATACCCATGCTCAATAATGGGGGAGTTCATGAAAAATACCACACCACTGAGTTGACTGTGACAAAACTCCAAACTGGAGTCCAGAACAAGGGGTCACTGTTCAAGGATACAATGAGCTGAGGCGAAACATATTCACCAAGAGAGTGGTGAGCCTGTGGAATTCTCTGCTGCAGAAAGCAGTTGAGGCTAAAACATTGATTGTTTTCAAGAAATAATTGGATTTTTTTTAGGGCTAAAATGATCAAGGGATATGGGGAGAAAGCAGGATCAGGTACCGATTTGGATAATCAGCCATTGTCATGTTGAATGGCAGAGCATGTTCAAAGGTCTGAATGGCCTACTCCTGCTCCTTTTGTCAATGTTCCTATGTTTCATTCCTCTGCATCCTTCTCAACCTCTCTGAAACTTTTCATAAAGTTGACCATAAAATTTCCATGATTTTACAGTTAGGTAGACTGTGCTTATTGGTTCCCTTCTTATCGCAACATACCAAAAATACTCTGGTTTCTAGGGATCTTGTGGCATGGTGGTAGTGTCCCTGCTTCTGAGCAAGGAGGCTTGAGTTTAAGTCCCACCTGCTCTAGAGATATCTAATAACATCTCTGAACAGGTTGCTTAGAAGAAAATATCTGCCCTGGTTTCGTGCATTCTTCCTTACCTCCTACAAGCACTGACGACCTCCTTTAATCAATTTTTTTTTGATGAGGTAACTGGGAGTGTTGGTGAGGGTAATGCATTTGATGTGGTCCACATGGACTTCAGGCAGGACTTTCAATAAGGCCCCTCATGGCAGCCTTGTGAAGAAAATAGGTGCCAATGGGATCCAAGGCAAAGTGGCACCTTGGGTCCAAAACTGGCTGAAAGACAGGAGCACAGGTGATACTAGAAGGATATTTCTGTGACCGCAGGTTTGTTCAGTGGGGTTCTATAGGACTTAATGCCAGTGCCCTTGCTGCTTGTGGCATTTGTTAATGATTTGTACCTAAATGTAGGAGACTTGATGAAGAAGTTCACAGGTGACCTGGAAATTGTTCAGGTAGTAAATTGGGAGGAGAGTAGCTGTAAACTACAGGAGGATATCAACAAATTGCTCAGGTAGATAGAGGAGAAGCAAATGGAATTCAATTCAGAGAGGTATGAGGTAATGCACTGAAGGAAGACAAACAAGGCAAGTGAATGTTAGGACCCTGGAAAGTACTGAAGATCAGAGGGACCTTGGTATACATATCCACAGATGCTGGAAAGTAGTAGAGCAGGACCTAATGTGGTTAAGAAGGCATGTATTTGCCTTTATTAGCTGAGGACTAGAATGCAAGAGCAAGGACCTTATGCTGGAACTGCATAAAATGCTAGTTAGGCCCACAACTGGAGCATTGCATGTAGTTTCAGTGTTCACACTATAGGAAGGATATAATTATACTAGAGGGGGTGTAGAAGAGATTTACCAGGAGTAGCCTGGGAAGGAGATTCTGAGCTATAAGGAAAGATTAAAATGTTTGGAGTTAATTTCCGTCAAGATGCAGGTTCCTCATACAGATGTATAATATTATGAGCGGCATAGATTGGGTGAATAGGAAGGCACTTTTTCCATTCGTAGAAGGATCAATAATTGGGAAATATGGATTTAAAGTAAGAAGTAGAAGGCTTAGAGGAGAGTTGAGGAGATTTTTTTTCCATTGAAAGGGAGGTAGGTATCTGGGACCTACTGCCTGAAAGGTAGTTTAGTTAGAACTCCTCATAATATTTAAGTTGTGTTTAGATATTCAGATGTGTTCCATTGCCTGCACAGCTATGGGTCAAAAGCTGGCAACTGGAATTGGTGTTGTCAGACCTTTATTAACTAGTGCAAATACAGCGGGCTAATAGCCTCCTTTTGTGCCATAAACATATATAAGTTTCCTATTTCTCCTGTACATGCTACCCTTCAACAGCATCATCTGAAAACACAACTTCAGTTTCCACAGTAAAACAGAAAGTGCAGGAGAAACTCAAAAGGTTCTGGTAGCATCTGTGGAGATAGAAATAGAGTTAACATTTCCCTGTCTGATATGACTCTTCTTCAGAACTGGTGACAGATGCTGCCAGACCTGCTGAGTTTTTCCAGCACTTTCAGTTCTTAGTTCAGATCTCCAGCATCTGCAGTACTTTGCTTTTATCGCGGTTTCTACATGTTCATTGCTAATACACAACTTGACCTCACCATCACATCTCTCCACTGTTTCACTGTTTTTAAATTATTGCACAGCTTGTCTGATATCAAGTCAGAAATTTTATTTTGTTGAATTTGACTATAATGTGTGGCTCAGTGTCAAATGTTGCATGGCAATCCTTGTAAAGCGCTTTGGGGGAATTTTCTTATCAAAATGGAACATGAATTGAAGCAGTTGCAACAGTGTATCCAACAAGCTGTTCCTGTAGCGCTATAATAGTGGCATCTACCTGACAAGGTGAAAAATTGCTCAGATATGACCTGTCCCCTGCCAATTACCAAACCATCAGTCTACTCTCCATCATCAGCAAAGCAATGAGAAGAGTTGTCAATAGGGCTGTCAAGCGGAACTTCTGCACAAAGAAGCTATATAGGTTTCACCAAGATGATTCAAACTGGATTACAGCCTTGGCCTAACATGTACCAAAGATCTGAATTCCAATGATGAGGTTAGAGCAACAAATAAAAAGAGAAACTGTTGGAGAAATACAACATCCATGAAGAGAAAGCAGCATCAACATTTTGAGTCCAGTGACCTTTCCTCAGCATCTGCATGGAGCAATTCACCAGTATTATCAGAGCCATGTTGGCTTCACCATATATGCACCTGGCAGTTTCCATGGAGAGGTTGATAACCGCCAATGTAAAGCCAGATTCAGCACACTCAGTGTCTGCTGGATACACACATGGACCTGCACTCCATCTCTATTGACCGTAGTGTATAACATCAATGGTAAGGTGAGAGGGAACAAGCAACTTCGACTTCACTCCCTTCGCATGTGATGCAGAAGACCAAGTCAAGGAGGCTGGGATTGCATCTGGCCAGGACCCTCTAAATTAGCTTGGATCCTCTTCATTTAAATGCTCCAGTGGAAAAACTAGTCAAATTCTCCAGAGCAAAGGGTGAACCCTGAGCAGGCTGTCACAATCTTGGCTGTGCAAGTAAGGACAAGTAAAGACATGAGGGTGGGAAAATTAAAAAATAACTCACTGAGTGCACTGAGGTAGCACTGGTAACACATCATTATAAATTACATGGCAATTTAAAAAAAATATATAGACACTCTCACACTCTTAAAATGCCTGTTTCGTTTTCATTTCTGGTTAGGTCACAGCCATTTGCAAGATGACCAGCCCCATCAGACATCCTGATGATGGAAGAAGTTATAATGGCCAAATATTGCTCATCTTTGACAAGCAACTGACTCCTTGACTACAGCTAGCATCGCACCATGGACTTTGATGACTGCAACCCAGGCATTGTATTTCAATATGGATGACACTGAAGTTAAAATCAATGTGTGCTCGGGTCTGACATGCACATGTCATTTTACACTTACACACACACAAACACACACACACGCACACATGCACGCACATGCGCGCACACACCGCACACACACACACACACACACACACAGTGTGTGAGAGTGTGAGGCAGTGATAATTTCAAACATTTCTGGACGCAAAGCTTCTTTTATGCATCAGTGTTTCCGGTGGGGGGGCACTGCCATTGAAGGCCAGGAGATGTACGTTGGAAAGTTCACTGTTCTTCATTTTGCAGCTTCTTTCTGCAGGCCTTCGCGCTCTTTCAGGTTAGACGATTTGTTACAGAATGCGCAAGGATTTCATGGCAATATAATGGAACGGGGTGGCTCAGGTTTCCACTCAACCTTGTATCTTTCATGAGAGACTTCACTGCACAACTGTCAGCTATCAGTTGTTGACTGAAGCCTTATAAACTGCTTAACCTTAGCACTATGCGATGTTAGTGCTCTGGCTCATTGGCAGCTGCTTTTTCACTGACAGTCAGTAATGTGAAAATGTACTTGAAAGTCAAAGCATCCAAAGATACCATGCATATATTCCTATGAATCAGTAAACATTTATTCAGCAGCAGAAAAATTGAAGGATTGTAGAGATAACCAGGTTGACATACCAGAAGCTGCTTGCTGTAAAGCCAACTGAAAGTTACGCAGTGAAGGTAAGTCCATACCGTTCTCATTCATCCTAGTAAGGGGTTTAAATTAGTTTCCCTGTGGCTTCTCATGCTCAATGATGCATTAATCTATTATTCTCTTTCGAATGTCCCTCCTAGTCTATGCCTTGGTCATTTGTGTTACTTTCTGTTGGTTCCATGACACGCAGTCCCTGCTCTGCCCAAAGTGTGGATTTGGTCATTGTTGCTCTCTGTTGATGAATAATTGTTTACTGATCAATATTACTGTGTGTGTGGCATCATCAACTGATCTCACCTTAAGGTATCTGCACTCTCTTCTTACCATTCAACAGAAAGCAGGAGTCAGTGAGAAACGACAGTAATATCAGATGACGTGAGGTTAAGTGACTTCAAAGGTTTCAGTCAGCAAATGATATCCCTTGATGTGCAGTACAGTCCCTCAAAATAGGCCACAGGTTGGGAGAAAAGCTGAAGCACTTCCTTTTTACTCTCCTATCATTGCATTATTGTCAACATTTCAGAGTTTGTGTAGATGACTGAAATGCCGTTAAATGCTTGAGCATCTTGTAGAACAACATTTAACCTGAAAAAAGGCAACATCTTGTACAGCTCCTCTCAACAGGCCACTGGAATTCCCATTGTACAGCCAGCATTGAAAGTCAGTGCACTTACTCAAAAAGCTGAGAGAGATTATGAACTTCTGCCTCCAAAGATGTGTTGAATCATCCCTGTTTCCATGCTCCCATTCAGAAAAAGATGGATGATATATGCAGAGCAGATGCCAGCATAATACCTGCACATTTCTGTTGGCCTCAGTATCATTTACATTGTTGTGCAATATTTTGGCTACAGTCAACAAGATGACAGTTGAAGGATCCCGATAACTTCTGAGGCTATCTGCAATCTGAATCAAGGATTCAACTGTTTGTCAGAGGTGAGCAACATTGATTACAACTTCTTTAGTCCTTGGAATACCTGAAGAGGCTACTTTTATCTTAAATGAGTGTGACTTCACCACATTTCACAGCTACAAGAAAAAAAATTGGAGCAGACAATTTAAGATGAACCTGAAAGTGCAAGATTCTTTCCAATACAGAGTCATCCATGCCACTTTTGTGCCCTCAGCATGTTGTTTTCTTCCTTTTTCCACCTACTATCTGGAGGTGACATGTGCAGCTAGGATGGAGGGAACCTGCTCTGTAATTAGCCCCATTGGAGGACCTCTTAAGACAAACCCAAGGTGCTTTTGTCTAGAGTGCCCAAACACGCAGTGTGTGTCCTGGCTTGATGCAAACTCACCCTTTTCAATTTGCCGGCTTCAGGATCACAGACAGTGGGACATGGAGCAACTGGGCTCTTGTGGAATGTGCTGACAGGAATCTCTGGGGTTCCTGTGTTGGGGTGGCACTTACCCTTGTGGAGAGCAGAGAATCATTCAATAACTTTTGACACAGCTAAGCATTCCTTTTAGTGTCGGTGACTACACTGACCTCTACCATTATCTATCTCTGGGCTGGCTCTGTATGGTGTTGTGACACTGCTTTATTTTGAACCACCTCATCTACCAGACCACCTGGCATCTGTCAACAAAGCGGCCTTTTTGAACCATGTGCTTGTGATCCCCGATCTTTATATTCACATACTTTCAGCTGTTTGCTGAATACAAAGGGGTGGCTTGGCACGTTAATCATTCAGTTTCTCAGCCACTCATTAGAAGCTATAGCTTATAGCAAATGGTAGTACAGAATCGCTAGCCATCTTTTGGGTTTTGATGACTTCAAAGTCTAGAGAATTTCTATCTCTGTATTATTCACGTTCAAACTGTCCACTTGCCCGGGAGCCAGAGAATTGTTGACATGATGATAACTCCTGGTCTCCACAATTGGTCGTAGTCAAAAAAAAAAGTTTATCTCTGGGGAATGTCTGCTCTGAACACATGCCCACAGTGCCTTTTGGTCTCAGGCAACTTCTACTGCTTGAACAAAGCAACAGTGTCAACATAATTCACAATGAGTTCCGGTTACCTGTTATCATTAAGTTTAGCAACTCCTCACACATCCTTCGTTTTTAGCAGTATTCCTTTCCTATTTTGATTGACAATCCGAAATAAAGAAAAATAAAAAGATGTGTATTTTCTACACCACAGCACTAGATTGTTCACAAAAATCAAAATGCAAATCCCTTTATCAACATACCCTTCTTCTGTGACTATGATACCTGGAATCTACCACAATCACATTAGGCATTTGGAACAAATTTGCACTCACAATTTTTGCCCTATCCTTGGTATCGACTAACTATAATGGATTATAAAGTGCCCTGCTCTAATGTCTTCAGTAATAGCTTGTAATACTTTTCCTATGATAGATGCCAATAGAATTTTTTGTGGTATATGTGCTGTCTAGCTACTAAAATGACATTTACACAATGTAAGCACACCAAGTATTACACATGCTGAATGTGAGAATCTTGGCATTTAGAGACTTGATCAGAAATATACAGAGAAGGCAGCTTGTGATAGCACCCATTATATAATATTGACTTGAAATCAGTGCTTCTTTGTTCACCCTCAACATTCAGCTAACCTGTTCTCTTAATGTCATACAGCAGAAAACGTGCTAAGCTGCAGAAAAGCCTCCTTGAGACACTCTTTAAAGTAACCATCACAAATTTACAAACTAGTTGCCAGTTAATCTCTACTAGCCCTGATCTTGTGAAAGTGTTTGGTGAGTTAAAGAGTTGTTTAGAGACGCTAATGTTAATACGGTGCTGCATATGATGGAAGGCCTGATTATGACTTCAAGGGGTCTGGTTGGATGACCTGCTTCCAGAGTGTAATGGTTACACTTCCCTGTGGGAGAGTAAAAATAACAAAGAAGAGGAAAATGTTCATGAAGAGGGATAGAGGAAGGAGAGGAGGACTTTCAACAGCAGGCTTTTACCAACAAGAGTTTTAGAATAACTCTTATACCTCCACCTGTGGCTGTGAAATGTCTGTGGTCTTAAAAATATATGGAATCATTCTAGCCTCGAGTAAATGCCATACATAACATTTACCAATTCATTATTTGCTGGTCCATCAAAGAAATACTAGGTACTCTATACCAGCACAGGAGAAATTATTGTCTTTTTGAACAGAAGAAAATAGGCAGACCGTATGTGACTTTACCAGGATGGCAATACCTTTATTTCCTCAGAAGGTTAAAGAAATTCAGCATGTCCAAAATGACTCTGAGCAATTTTCATAGAGGCGCCACAGGAAGCATCTTATCCAGATGCATCACAGCTTGGAATGGCAACTGCTCTGCCCAAAACTGCAAGAAATTACAGAGTTGTGAACACAGTTCAGTCAATCATGCAAACCAGCCATCCTTCCATTGACTCCATCTGTACTTCCACAGCCTTGGGAAAGCAGCTAACATAATCAAAGATATCTTCCACCCTGGTTATACTCTCTTCCACCATCTTCCATCAGGCAGAAGATAAAAAAGTTTGCAAACATGTAACGACAGATTCAAGAACAGCTTATTCCCTGCTGTTATCAGACGTAAGAAAGGGCCTCTTCTATATTAGAATTGATCTGTCTCTGCACCGTCTGTGTAGCTGTGACAATATATTCGGCATTTTGTTCTATTACACTGAACTACTTATGTAAAGTATGCTTTGTCTCGTTAGCATACAAAACAGTACTTTTCACTGTATCTCAGTACATATGACAATAATAAATCAAAACAAATCAAAATCAAGACAGCAAGCTTCCCCAGGATGCAGCATACTATCAAGAAAATATGTTTTTACAGGCACTGTGTTTCAATGCTTGTTTTTTTTTCTCTAACCTTTTCTACAAAAAGTGACTACATTTCAAGTCATAAGATCATATAACATCAGAGTAGAAGTAGGCTATTCAGTCATCAACAACACAGTGTAAAGCTGGAGGAACACAACAGGCCACACAGCATCAGAGGAGCAGAAAGTTGATGTTTCTGGTTGGGACCCTTCTTCTTCCAAGGATGCCCACTTGAAGAAGTTGTCCTCCTCCCTTCAGAAACTTTCCTGCTCCTCTGATGCTGCCTGGCCTGCTGTGTTCCTCCAGCTCTACACTGTGTTGTCTTTGACTCCAGCATCTTCTTGCTGTCTCTATTCAGCCATCAAGTCTGCTCTGCCATTCAATGAGATTATGGCTGATCCAATAATCTCAACTTCACTTTCCGCCTTTTCTCATACCCTTTGATTCTCTTACTGATTGAAAAGCTATCTACTTCAGCCATGAGTGTACTGAAAGGGACCACCCTCAACAGACTTCCGCAGTAAAGAATTTCACAACATTTGAGGGAAGAAATTCCTCCTGATCTCTATCATAAATGCTCCCACAAGGGGAAATACCTTTCTGCATCTACTCTGTCAAGTCTCCTGAGAATAGATCGAGATTTAGATTTGATCGTCACGTGTATTCAAGTACAGAAGTACAGGAGTACATGAAAAGTGTAATATATCATCACTCATGGTGCCATCATAGGTACCAAAGTACCTAGGTTAAAAAAATGCTTAGTTACAGAGTAATAAGAGAAACGAGAGTTAAAAAGTTAAGCATTACTTCATAGAAAAGAAGAAAAATAAAGAAATAGAAAAGAGTTTACATTAAAGTCGTTTGTAGTTTAAACTAAGAGAAAAAAGGAATAAGTTAAAAGTTCAACAGTCTTCGATGAGCCCTCCGCTTATTTTACTCTCCGGGAGACCTCAGTTATCTGTTCCTGATGTTGCCCACTGATACTGTCGCTCCTGCTGAAATTGCTGCCTCTCTGATCTCCCCAGTGCCTTGGGAACATATCTTGGTAGGATCAACTCACACACTGAACCGAGACACTGCCATGAGTCGCTGAGCGACCGGCCAACATGCTGGCAAGAGACGGGGCTGACAGCTGCCGAGAGACCTGCTGGGATCCGCTACGAGCTTCCGGGAGACCAGGCCGGGGCCCCCCAAAACCCACTGAGAGACCAGGCCGGGAACCCCACAACCCACTGAGAGACCAGGCTGGGACCCCCCACAAGCCACTGAGAGACCAGGCCGGGATCCCCCACAAGCACT
>NC_063345.1:53696931-53709506 GCF_021869965.1 Rhincodon typus
CCCCCACAAGCCACTGAGAGACCAGGCCGGGATCCCCCACAAGCACTGAGAGACCAGGCCGGGACCCCCCTACAAGCAGTGAGAGACCAGGCCGGGACCCACCTATAAACAGTGAGAGACCAGGCTGGGACCCACCTAGAGACCAAAGGGGGAGAAAAAGAGAAAAAAAGAGAAAGAAACAGAAGGAGCAGAAGAGCTCCGGTTGGAGCATCCTACTCCGTCACCATCTTGACCAGAAAAAAATTGTATGTTTCAATAAGGGTGCCACTCATTCTTCTATATTCCAATGAGTGCAGGCCCAACATTTCAACCTCTCCTCATAAGCCAGTGCTTCCATGCCTGGTGTCAGCCAGTAAACCTTCTCTTAAAAATCACTTGGACATATTTGGTCGTCATCAAATTCACTATATAAGTGCAAATCTTCTTTTGAATGCAGGCAGCAGTCATGACATTTTTGTTCCGTGGAGTTTGCTGCTTCTTGAGTCTTTCAACTACTGTATCAAAACAGAAGGTGGCTGTTGGGTTGAGTATTTCCCTTTCAAACCTGCCAGTGATTCAACTCCTCATAGCAACTGGATTCAGCCAGCTCCTATTCAGTGAGAGCAAGGGTGCTATGAAAAACGTTCTAATGAAAAACACAGTGGGTTGCTGAATCAACACTTCTGCCGTCTCAACATTTTCAGAGGCAGCAGTCCCATTTTATAGGAGTCTGACCTATCATTCCAAAACCTGGTCATTGTGGGGATAACTCTTTTGCAACGAGGTATATAGTGAGCAGGCCAGGGAAGGCAAGGGAAAGAAGAAAAGGAAAGGAATAGGCAGCGAGCAGGCCCCTATTCCTATTGGCTGTCCAAGATCTACTCATCAAATAATTGTTCTATTGGATATTATTATTCTATTGAATCTCAATTGTACAAAATTCCTAAAACTTACCATCCATCTGCTATGGATAATCCAACCTCATTATCATCAATTTCCTTCCTGTTAATACTACTTCCAGGGTGGCCCCAAACCGCAATGGATAAATACTTATTATTCCAAAAAATGTAATATATCCCTTCTAAGTGATCTACATAATTAAAAGATCTTTACTTTGAAAACAAAACCATTACAGATTTGCCAAATATTTTAAAGTAATTACCATTTTTAAAAAATATATTACTACTTCTGCATCCATGAATCATCAATAGAGTGCTTTTCGAGCTTCTCTCAACTGGACCATATTGGAATGTCTCTGAAGTAAGGTGTTTATCCCTATTTTACGTTGAGTTGAAAGTATATTTCAAAAACATTCCCAAATTCACCATTCATCAAAGGCACTACACTCATGTAAGCTTGGTCTCCCAATTGAGGTCCACAGCCACTCATCAACCTGTTTGTCTGCTGTCTGTAGCTTTACAAACAGTCACGGTTTAATCATGCATTATGATTCCCATGCCTGATTACTGGCGTTATCCAATTGTCCTCCCACCATGTTACAAAATAAGTTATTATTACAGCAGTGACAGGGTTGAACAGCACATAGGTTTATCACAATTATCGAGTGAATACTGAAATTAAGTAAAAGAAAGGCTTTTAACCAAGTTCATAATAATACTTGCAGCAATTAAAATATATAACAAACTGAAAAATGGTGAGAGTATAGAGCCCATGACCACTTTTATTAAGAAACTTATGCGTTTATCGAAAACATGGAAAAAGAAATAAAAGGATGTGTCAGAGGGTTGAGATGAAGATAGGAGGAGGTTAATGGGAATCATAAATAACATAAATCCATTGCAATCTATGATCTGTTTCCATGCTGTAAAATTGTAATGTATACTTGCAGGTTTCTAGTGTATTTCTTCATAGTGAATGAGAGTAATAAGTTTATATAATGAGAGGATTTTGTTTAATTGTTCATGTGATATGTATTGCTGGTCAGGTTATCACTTAATACCCTTCCCTAATTGCCCTAGGCAAGGTGGAGGTAGATTGCTTTCTTAAATTATTGCGGTCCTTGGGGTGTAGTGACACACAGAGTGCTGTTAGGAAGTGGGTTGTATGATTTTGCCATAGCAGCAGTAAAGAAATGGCAATATGCTCTCAAGGTAGAATGGTGTGTAGCATGAAGGTGGTGCTCCCATGCATCCGTTTCTCTTTGTCTTCTTGGCTGGCAGAGGTTGTGAGTTTGTGTGGTACTATCTGAGGAACCTTGATGAGTTGTTGCAGTTCACTGTGTCATGGCAAAGGGAATGAATGACAAGCTGATGGTTGGGACATTAATCAAGCAAGCTCATTTATCCTGTATGTGTCAAGCTTCTAAATGCTATTGGAGCCTTATTCATTCAAGTAAGCAGGGAATATTCCATCACACTCTTGACTTGTGCCTTGTAGAAAATGGAAAGGCATTGGGGAAACAGAAGGAGAATTGTTCACTGTGGAGTTCCTGGTCTCTTACCTGATTTTGTAGTTAGGGTATTTATATGGATAATACAGTTCAGATTCAGGTCAATAGCAATTCTCAGGATGTTGATAATGGGGGATTCAGTGATGGAATGCCATTGAACATAAAAGGGTAATAAGTAGATGCCCATTTGTTGGCAATGGTCATTGCGTGGCACTTGTGAAGTACAAATATTACTTACCATATAACAGCTAAGTCTGGATGTTATCTGGTTCTTGCCGCATATGGACGTCGAATCATAGAATCCCTACAGTGCAGACATGGATTTGCTTTATGTCTGAGTTTTGCAAATGGAGTTAAACATTGTTCAACCACTAGCGAACATCTCCATTTCTGACCTTATAATAGAGGAAAAGTCATTCATGAAGCAACTGAAGATGTTTAGGTCCAAGATATGACGCTGAGAAACTCTTGAATTGATGTCCTGTGGCTGTGATAATTGAGATAAAATAACCAGACCTATCTTGCTTTGTGAGATAACAAGGTGTAGAACTGGATGAACACAGCAGGCCAAGCAGCACCAGAGGAGCAGGAAAGCTGATGTTTCGGGTTGAGACTGATGCTGCTTGGCCTGCTGTGTTCATCCAGCTCTAAACCTTTTTATCGCAGATTCTCCAGCATCGGCAGTTCCTACTATCTCTATCTTGCTTTGTGTTAGGTATGACTAAGCAGCAGAGTTTTTTTTCCATAGTTCCATTCATTCCTGTTTTTCTAGAGTTTGTTGATGCTATATTCACTTAATGCTGCCTTGATGTTAATGGTCATCTAACCTCACCTCTGGAATTCAGTTTGTTTAACCATGTTTGGATCATGTTCATAATGAGGTCAGGAGTCCCACAGCTCTGTTAGAATCCAAACTGGGTGTCAATGAGCACATTATTCCTTTGTAAGTACTGCTTGATAAAACATTGGTGATGACCCCGTCTATCATTTTGCTGATGGTGGAGAGTAGATTGATAAGGCTTAGACTGATAAGCAATTGGCTGGCTTGGATTTGTCCTGCTTTTATTGTGTACAGGACATATTTGGACAATTTCACACATTGTTGAGTAGATGCTGTATTCTAACAGCTTAGCGAGTGGACGGAACTTCTTCTAGTACACAAGTTTTAATCATTATTGCTGAAATATTGTCCAGACACATTGCCTTGCAGTGTCCAGTTCTGCCCATTTGCCCATTTCTTAACACACATAAAGTGAATTGAATTAGTTGAAGACTGGTATGTGATGTTGGAGGACCATTGGAGGGATTGGAAATAAATAATCCACTCATTCTGGCTGAAGGTAAATGTAAACCCTTTAACCTTGTCCTTTGCACTAATATGTTAGGCTTCTCCATTTTTGAAGATTGGGATGTTTGTGGACCCTCCTTCACCTGTCAGTTGTTTAATTGTCTACCAATATTTATAACTGAATATGGCAGAATAGTAGGCCTTAGATCTGATTGGTTGGTTGTGAGATCATTTAGCCCTATGAATTGCATGCTGCTTCTACTGTTCAGCATCTAAGTAATTCTGAGTTGTAGCTCTGCCAGATTTCTAAGAGGTTACGGGGATCATTTTTAGCAATGCCTAATTGCTCCCGGCATGACCTTCTGCATTCTTCATTGAAACAGGGTTGATCTTCTGGCTTGATGGGAAAAATTAAGTGAGAAATATGCCAGGTCATGAGACTACACATTGTGGCTGAATACAATTGGTTCCCGGTGTCCCACGGCACTTTGTTAATGCTCAAGTCGCTAGATCCAACTAAGTTTGGTCCCATTTAGCACAGGGGTAGTTTCACACAATATAGTAGTTTATGCTCAATGTGAGGGTGGGACTTCATCTCCACAAGGACTGTGGGGTGGTCACTTCTGCTCATATTATTATGGATGGATGCATCGTTGAAGTTGAGGTCAAGTAGATTTCCACCTGTTGCTTGTTCCCACACGGTCTACTGCAGATCCTGTCTTGCAGCTATTTCTTGGGAGTCGATAAGCTTAGTTGACAGTGATGCTAATGTGTCACTCTTGGTGATGGATGATGATGCCCCACAACCAGAACACATTTTGCTCCCTTATCAGTCTCAATGCTTCCTACAAGTAGCGTGCACCATAAAGGAAGACTGATTATCAGCTGAGGGGGAGGGGAGCAGTACATAGTAATCAGTAGTTTTCCTTGTCCATGTCTGACCTGATATCATAAGACTTCATGGGGTCTGGCGTCACTTTTGGAAGATTCCCAAAGCAATTCCTCCCTGACCATAACATAGCTAAAGGAATCATTGTAGTATGCAACAACATACTGTTAGTAAATAGCATGGAGGAATTAAATAATGTATTGAGAATGACCTGCAAAAATGAATGAAGGAAATGGATAAGAACAAATTGATATGTTTGTATATGGATGAGGAGGTAAATAGCAAAAATACAGGCTTAAAAAGGAGTCATAATAGTTACTGAGTCAAATGGCTTCAGCAAACCATGGCGTCTAACAGTTTTACTGGTTTAGTTATGAGAAAATTGGAACCAATCAGGATTTTTAAGTAGCAGAAAATATTAGTATGACAAATGCATACTAGACACAAAGCTTTTGTACCAAAGCTCTGTTCACAACCTTTATGGCTTTATGTTAAAAATATTTGAGAGGGTAATTGATTTGTGCAGCCAACTTTTGAGACATGTATAATTTATCACTGCATGTTTTGCAACATGTAAGATGACCACAGATAGATATGACCTTACAGGGATGACTTTGAAAACCCATCATTTCAAACTGTTTCCCCATTTGACAACTCAAGTCTCCTTAAACAAACTAAAATAGAGACAGACAATTGTATTACATTTTTGGTGGTTGATACATAGTTAGAAAGTTTAGACACTAATTGGTTGTTCCTTGTTTTTTTCTTCTTTCAGCAACTAATCAATTCCTCTTCAGGAAGCAGGCAAGCCATTAAATGTGAATAGCTGACTACGATAAAGCCTATTTAATTTTCTTTATTACAGTGGCAAAAATCATTCAATAACAGCTTGTTTTTATATTATTAGATTAAATTAGTTAAACATGTCAAAATACTTTGAGGGAACATTGCTAGACACAATTTGACATTGAGTGCTTAAGGAAATGTTGGAATAACTGACCTAAAACTTGGTCAAAAACATATGTTTAAAGAATATCTCAAAGACTGTTGAATTTAGGGGAGGGTTTACAGAGTATGCTTTATAGCTTATGACCTAGGCGGCTGAAGACACTGGAGCTAGAATTGAAAAATTGCAGATTTCTAAGAGGTTACGAGGATAGTGCGGGACAGAATATTGGAGGACTTGAATCGAAAGGATATCATATTGCTAGAATTGGAGCTAATGTCTGTTAGTGAGTAAAGATATGCTGGGTGATTGGAATCAAGTGTAACTCAGAACACAATTTGACACTCCGAAGCACACATAGGTAGAAAAAGCATTGGTCACAAAGAAAAGTTTTGGCTTTTCTTTGTATCTTCTTCAATCTAAGACTTGTTTTGGACTTGTTTTTCCTTTCAGGCAACAGATATTCATTATCCTGTCATTCACACCTCTTGTGGTCACATCCTTTGTTTCTTTACTTTCACTATTCCCACTCCCATTGGCTCTGCCCACTAACCCTTTCACTTTTTACCATCTTCCATCTCCTGATTCATTGCAGGCCTTCCATTTTGATCTTTTTCCATTCTGCTCCATATGTTCTACTTAACAGTTCTGAACCTAATAGTTGGAAATGAACCAAGGTTTTGAATATACAAACAAGGAACAACAATAGGCCACTCAGCCCTTTGACTCAGCTCCACCATTCAATAAGACATGGCTGATTTGATTTTAACCTCAACTCTACATTCCTGTATATCCTCAATAATCTTCCATTCCCTTGGTAATCAAGAATCTATCTACTTCTGCTTTAAAACTATTTAAAGAAAGCAATTCCAAAGACACACAGCCATCTGAGAGAGAGAAAAAAATGTTTCTTCATCTCTGTTTTAAATGGTGACCCCTTGTTTTAAATTATGATCCCTAGTTATGGATTCTCACACAAGAGGAAACACTCTTTCAACATCCGCCAGGTTAAATCCCCAGTTAAGTCATCCCTGACTCTTCTAAATGCTAGAGGATACAGACCTAGCCTGCCTAGTCTTTACTGAAAAGATGATCCACTTATTCCAGGTATTAGACTAGTAAACTTTCTCTAAACTGCTTCCAACACATTAACATCCTTCTGTAAGGAGTCAAAGCAGTCAAGGCAAAAACATTGTATAATTTGAAGAAGGAGTTGAATTCAGTATTTGGGGGTAAAGGGATCAAAGGATATGGGGGAGAAGGAATAGGCTACTGAGTTCGATGATCAGCCATTATCATAATGAATGGTGGATCAGGCTCAAATGGCTGAATGGCCTATTCCTGCTCCTATTTTCAATGTTGCTATGTTTCATCTTCAGGTGGTCAGCCATTTCTGTGTCTCCCATTACAAAATATCCTGTTTTTGACTGTAAGGTACCTCGGGTTCTGAGGAAGGGTCACCGGACCCGTAGCGTTAACTCTGTTTTCTCCTTCACAGATGCTGCCAGACCTGCTGAGCTTTCCCAGCAACTTTGCTTTCACTCCAGAAGTGAGGTAATCCAGCTCAACAGACTCCAGAGTTTAAAGAACAGGCGGGGAAACACAACAGCGCTTCATCGGAGGCTGCACTGATGATGTTACCCAGCAGGGTAATGAAACATCTGCGGAACAACGAACCAGCTCGGCGAATCAACCAGCTTCAATCAAAGCTCTAATTAGGGAAAGGCAAATGTAGCCAAAGTAAGATATTACTTAAAGGGAAATCAGGAGGGCAAAAAGGGGATATGAGATAGCTTTGGCAAATATGATTAAGAGAATACAAAGGGATATCACAAATACATTAAGGGCAAAAGAGTAACTAGGGAGGGAATAGTGCCCCTTAAAGATCAACTAGGCCATCTATGTGTGGAACCACAAGAGATGGATATGATATAAAAAGAAAATACGCATCAGTATTTACTATGGAGAAGGACATGGACGGTAGGCAAATTGGGGAAATAAATGGTGATGTCTTAAAAAAGTGTCCTTACTACAGAAGAGGAGGTGGTGAATGTCTTAAAATGCATAAAGGTAGATGAATCCCCAGGGCTCGATTAAGTGTATACCAGAACTTTGTGGAATGCTAGGGTAGAGATTGCCAGGCCCCTTGCTGAGATATTTGTATAATCGACAGCCACAGGTGAGGTGCCAGAAGACTGGAAGTTGGCTAATGTGGTGCCACTATTTAAGAAAGACTGTAAGGAAAAGCCAGGGAACATTAGACCGTTGAGCCTGATGTGAGTGGTGGGTAAATTGCTGGAGGGGATTCTGAGGGACAGAATTTACATGTATGCAGAAAGGTAAGAGCTGATTAGGGTTAGTCAACATGGCTTTGTGCATGGGAAATCGTGTCTCATTAACTTGATTGAATTTTTTGAAGAGGTGACAAAGAAGATTGATGAAAGCAGAGTGGTAGATAATGGGCTTCAGCAAGCCATTCGATGAGTTTCTGCATGGTAGACTGGTAAGCAAGGTTAGATCACTTGGAATCCAGGGGGAGTTAGCCAATTGGATTCAAAATTGTCTTGAATATAGAAGACAGGGGTGCGCTGCAAGAATTAGTTCTTGGTCTACTGTTTTTTATCATCGATATAAATGATTTGGATGTGAATACAGGAGGCATGGTTAGCAAGTTTGCAGATGATACCAAAATTGGCGGTGTAGTGGACAGTAAAGTAAATTATCTCAGAGTACAACGGGACCTTGATCAGATGGGTCAACGAGGCTAAGGAGTGGCAGATGGTGTTTAATTTAGATAAATGTGGATTGCTGCATTTTGGTAAGGCAAACTGGGGCAGGAATTATACAGTTAATGGTAGGGCCCGGGGGAGTGTTGTCAAGTAGAAAGCCCTCTGGGTCTTGGTGCAAAGCTCCTTGAAAGTAGAGTGAAGAAGTCATTTGGTATGCTTGCCTTCATTGGTCAGAATATTGAGTAGAGGAGTTGGGATGTCATGTTGCAGTTGTGCAGGACATTGGTTAGGCCACTTTTGGAGTACTGAACTCAATGCTGATTTCCCTACCACAGGAAAGATGTTGATAAAGTTGAAAGAGTTCAGAAAATATTTACAAGGATGTTTCCGGGCTTGGAGATTTGAGCTATAGAGACACGCTGAATAGGCCGGGGTGTTTTGCTTGGGCCATCGGAGGCTGAGGGGTAACCTAATAGAGATTTATAAAATCATGAGGGCATGGATAGAGTGAATAGCCAAAGCCTTTGTTCCCGAGGGTAGGGGAGTCCAAAGCTAGAGAGCATATTTTAAGGTGAGAGGGAAAGGATTTAAAAGGGACCCGAGAGGCAGCTTTTTCACACAGAGGATGGTGAATGCATAGAATGAGCTGCCAGAGGAAGTGGTGGAGGCGGGCACAGTTACAACATTTAGATGGCATCCAAATGGCTATATGAATAGGGAGGTTTTCGAGAGAAAAGGGCCAAATGCTGGCAAATGGTGACATGGACAAGTTGGACAGAAGGGTCTGTTTCTGTGCTGTATAACTCTATGACTCTATGACTCTTTAGTTCAAATAAACTGTTTGCAGCTACTTGAGGATCAAACTGCGTCAGAGCATCCATATGGAAATAGAAAGAGTACTTGGCAAATATGTTTCTGTAAAGAGAAGGGACATGAAGGTCAGGATTAAGAAAAAAAATGGATATGGCAAATACCAAAAGCTCAATATGATAGAATTTGTGCAGGAACATAAAAAAAGTGTAGGGGAATCTTGAAAGTACAATTAGGAAAGCTAAAAGAAAACATTGATGAGTAGTATAAAGTAAAGCCTGAGTTTTTTAAAACATGTATTTGAAGAGCAAAAGAATAATTTGGGAACGATCCATGAAGGACCATAGGCATGGGCACAACCCTCAACAGGTCTTCACAATGAAAGAAGAGGACCCAGGTTATCAGGGTGGAGATTTGCTAATTATTAGAAGAAACTAACATAGATTAAGAGGGTGTACTAGTGGGGTTAGAAGTCTTAAAAAGTGGATAAATTTGTAAATCCAGATAAGATCGAACCCAGGCTGTTGGAGGTGGAAAGGGAAAAGATATCAAGAGGCATAGCTATAATTTTCAAATTCTCTCTGGCCACAGGTGAGGTGCCTGGACGACTGGAGATGACAAGAGGACTCCTATCTTTGTCTCATTATTAAAAATGTGAGAATAGACCAGGAAATTACAGTCACTCAGTCTAACCTTGGTCGTGGAGAATTTATTTGAAAGAATTCTGAAGGACACACGCACCCGCACTTGGACAGACATGTATTAAGTGGGAGTGATCAGCACGGATTTGCTAAGGGAAGGTTGTGTTTGACAAAGTTCATCAAATCGTTTGAGGATGCAACCAGGAGGGTTGGTAAAGGTAATGCATTTGATGCGGTCTACACAGACTTTAGCAAGGCTTCTTATGAAAATTCCACATGGCAGATTAATTAAGAAAGTCACACTGTAGGGATTCTATGGTCTATGATCTAAAACAACAGTTCATGGGATCCAAGGCAAAGTGGTATGTTGGATCCAAATTTTGCTGAGAGGTAGGAAGCAGAAAGGGATAATAGAGGGATATATCTGTGACCTGAACTCTGCTCCAATGTGGTTCTGCATGGCATGATACCGGAGCCCTTACTGTTTGTGGTGTGCATTCATGACTTGGACCTAAATGTAGGAGACGTGATTACAAAGTTTGTAGATCACTCAAAAGTCACAGGGTAATAAACAGGAGGATAGACGTAGATTGCAGGACGATATCAACAGACTGGTAAGATGAGAAGAATAGTGGCAAATAGCCACTGAGAAAAAGTATGAAGTAATGAACTTGGAAGAGCTAACAAGGCAAGGGTTTACACAACGAGTGATAAGACCCTGGAAAGTACGAGAGATCAGAGGGACCTGCATATTCGCAGATCTTTGAAAGTAGCAGGGCAGGAAGATAATTGTGACCTCAAGAAGTTAAGACTATTACATACTTTACATCAGTTGGATCCTGTCTTGTCAGATACACAAAGCTATGCAGATGCAAACTTAAAAGTCTCAGCACAGACTAGCAAGTTCAGCTTCAATTTTCATACCTGATACACACACGGAGAATTATATAAAACAGAACAAAGCCACTTGACCCATCATTCCAATGTTGCCGCTTTCAAAAATATAAGTGATTGATTTAATTTCTTTGTGTTCTTTTCCTGTAGCTCTCATATTGACCTTTGTTTAAAGTTACACAAAACTTATTTATTTCAATCATGGAAGATGTCATCAGTGTGAAGCATTGGACTTGTTTCTGTTATCAAAAATGATTATTCCTTTGAAATGTAGATATGAAAGCTAATCAAACAAAAGGTCATAGTAATGCAATTAATTCATTCACTGTCACTAATTGAAAATATCACCGAAAGAAACCTTAACAAAGCAATTATATCTACATTCAAAATCTTGAAAGACCTGCCAGAGACAACTGTAAAATATCAGGAGTTTAAATTAAATGTTTGTTCCAATTATTCGAACAGAAAAGAAATGTGTTTTGAATTATTCAAGTAATGGATCAACAGTTGATCAGGTCTTTACTTTCTTGGACTTATCTTCCATAAGCCCTTGCTTTCTGCTTCTTCATCAGTTCTGAAAAGGTTTCCTAAATGTCAATGGACATATCCATGCATGACAAAGATTCCTCACTTGCAGTGAAACTTCCTTTACCTATCATAATTTCTTGGCAAATAATGAACATTGGGGAACAATTGAATATTCCTCCATTCATTCAGTTATATATGTTTGTGCAGGAATAAAACCAGCTACAATACAAAAACAGCATGAAGTAAATTTAGTGCTGAAATTGGAAAAAGTTGTCGAAGTGTCAATTTCAGAGAGTTCATGCAGGTAATTTCATATTATTTTCAGTTGCTCACCTAATTAAGTATGCATTACTCTTCCATTGTGACATCCTGGCCAAACATTGAACTCACCAAACTCCCACCAAAGTCCGAGACAACAAGGTGCAGGGCTGGATGAACACAGCAGGCCAAGCAGCATCATAGGAGCAGAAAGGCTGACGTTTCGGGCCAAGACCCTTCATCAGAAAAGGGGGAGGGGAAGGGGGTTCTGAAATAAATAGGGAGAGAGTGGGAGGCGGATAGAAGATGGATAGAGGAGAGGATAGGTGGAGAGGAAACAAACAGGTCGAAGAGGCGGGGATGGGGCCAGTAAAGGTGAGTGTAGGTGGGGAGTTAGGGAGGGGATAGGTCAGTCGAGGGAGGACGGACAGGTCAAGGGGGTGGGATGAGGTCAGTCGGTAGGAGATGGAAGTGCGGCTTGAGGTGGGAGGAGGGGATAGATGGGAGGAAGAACAGGTTAGGGAGGCAGGGACGAGCTGGACTGGTTTTGGGATGCGGTAGGGGGAGGGGAGATTTTGAAACTTGTGAAATCCACATTGATACCATTGGGCTGCAGGGTTCCCAAGCGGAATATGAGTTGCTGTTCCTGCAACCTTCGGGTGGCATCGTTGTGGCACTGCAGGAGGCCCAGGATGGACATGTCGTCTGAGGAATGGGAGGGGGAGTTGAAATGGTTCGCGACTGGGAGGTGCAGTTGTTTATTGCGAACCGAGCGCAGGTGTTCTGCAAAGCGGTCCCCGAGCCTCCGCTTGGTTTCCCCGATGTAGAGGAGGCCACACCGGGTACAGCGGATGTGCAGGTGAACATCTGCTTGATGTGGAAAGTCTTCTTGGGACCTGGGATGGGGGTGAGGGCGGAGGTATGGGGGCAGGTGTAGCACTTCCTGCAGTTGCAGGGAAAAGTGCTGGGTGTGGTGGAGCTGGAGGGGAGTGTGGAGCAGACAAGGGAGTCACGGAGAGAGTGGTCCCTCCGGAAAGCAGATAAGGGTGGGGAGGGAAAGATGTCTTTGGTGGTGGGGTCGGATTGCAGATGGCGGAAGTGTCGGAGGATGATGCGTTGGATCCGGAGGTTGGTGGGGTGGTACGTGAGGACGAGGGGGATTCTTTTTTGGTTCTTATTGCGTGGACGGGGTGTGAGGGATGA
>NC_063345.1:53729506-53797863 GCF_021869965.1 Rhincodon typus
ACCTGTTCTTCCTCCCACCTATCCCCTCCTCCCACCTCAAGCCGCACTTCCATCTCCTACCGACCAACCTCATCCCGCCCCCTTGACCTGTCCGTCCTCCCTGGACTGACCTATCCCCTTCCTAACTCCCTACCTACACTCACCTTTCCTGGCCCCATCCCCGCCTCTTCGACCTGTTTGTTTCTTCTCCACCTATCCTCTCCTCTATCCCTCTTCTATCCGCCTCCCACTCTCTCCCTGTTTATTTCAAAACCCCCTTCCCCTCCCCCTTTTCTGATGAAGGGTCTAGGCCCGAAACGTCAGCCTCTCTGCTCCTATGATGCTGCTTGGCCTGCTGTATTCATCCAGCCCTGCACCTTGTTGTCTCGGATTCTCCAGCATCTGCAGTTCCTACTATCTCATATTCCAAGGGGAATGTCTACTCCTCCGCCCATGAATGGTTTGTGGAGAAGACTTGATGTCAGCGCAAGTCTCCTTTCACACCTTCCACACCTCCCCTTGCAGACTTTTGGAATATCAAACAACTACACACTTGTAGAATTGATGCAATAGATAGAACGAATAAGCCAGCAATTAACCTGGGATTCAGGGTTTCTTAGATTGGGGGTCATGACCCCAAGTGGGGTCACAAGTCAAATTTTGGGGTCACAGGTCTGAAGCAGTAATGGTTGACATGTAACTCCGAGCAAATGAAAGAAGCTTTAAAACATTACCATTTTTCAAACTGCGTGTTGTTTAAATGATAGTCTTAAGGCTTGACTCCTTCAATAGGCTTTGCACACTTTTTAAAAGGAATTAAATCTCCATTTATCTCTTGCTTTGTGCCACACCCATTCTTACATGGAAGCCAACCCCAGCTGACTTACAAAACCTCTCTGAAGCCTCTTCATACTTCTTAATGAGGGACGCAAATAATTTTGAGATGGGAATCCAGTGGGTAATTTCCAGTTTGGAAATGCCTGCTGTTGGCAATTAGAATTCCTTTAAATTGTGTTAGTGTGGATTTCTTCCCATGGCAGAACCAATGTTCAACTGTCCAATATTGGGTAACCATGCTCATTGAAGTACTGAGCAACAAAACAACATCGCCACTGTCACCCCAGTGTTATGTGCTAAAAGACTGAACTTGCATTATCTGCATATTTCTGGAAGCCATTTACAATGTATATGTTAATGCCTTCATCAATGTGCCTGATACACAGTTTTCCCCACCTATTGGCTGGCAAGGCTGTTTTGAAGCTCTGGACACACAAAGTGGACAGAAATATTATAATTTCTCACCCTATTCCTTTGAAATACCTATTTGCAGTCCTTCCCTATATCTCTGAAATTCAATTTTTTTTGTGCTCCCTTTCTCCAATTTTCACTGAAAATGAATCTGAAACAAGAAACCCCTCCCTCTGAACTAAGGTGAGTGTGCAGCCATTGCACACTCCATCTGCCTTGGATTTAACATGCCAGGAGCTGACCTCCCCGCGTGCACAGCTAGCCCCAAATATTCAATCGCTGGACAATTAACTGGTCATCGCTCACATATAACACAGGTCACTTGTACTGACAGGCCATCAGGACTCAAGTGAGATACCTCAATTTTCATGTAATAATCATATATTTTGTGATGAATGTGCTGACAGATACTGACACTACTGATAACGTCAATTTGAAAGTGCTTTTCAGAATGTTCACGGTGGATTTTTACATAAAATTGCAACTCTTAGTCATCAGAGATAGAACAATCACCCGGCAGTGTCAAGTGATTAGACAGGCCTGTAATCACTATCATTACACATCCTTCCATCATACATTCATGTAACAATGTTAACGCAATAAAACAGACATAGCAGTTGCATAGGGCTGAGTGCAGTCTAGTTGCATTCTCCAGGCCGTGCTAATCAGCCCCCTCAGACTGAATGCCCTGTATGATTTGTGTGCAAGTAAGGTGTTAAATTGTATTTCTACAGAAGGGTATTCAAAATGATTTGGCAAGAAAATCAATGGCATAACAGGAGTGACCTAGGTTTGGTTCACACTAGAAAGGGCTTCAGGAATGGAAAGAAAGATGAGATCAGAATTTATTTTCTAAAAATGATGTTTTCTGTTTCAGAATCATAAAGCTTCATAAATCATATTAAAAACCCATGCAGTTTACTTTCACATTTGAAAAACAATGAATTAGTTAATTGGTTTTATTACAAAACCTTTAGCCTTTATGGGGGTATGAGGAGGGGAGGGACGGGGAGGAATGAGAACAAAATGTAGCAGTAACTTCATCAAATGCAAAAATGCAATAGAGCAAATTTTTGCTTATCTCCTTGAATTTCACTATTAAAACAGTTTAATGAAGCCCATATAAATACCTGTTTCAGCCTTGAGTTCTGTTCAGGAGTGAAGTCATGCATACATTTTACAATCAAATAAAAAGCAAATCTGATTTTCTTTGCTTACCTCAAAAATCACTCACATGGTTGTATTATCACAAGGTTTTTCATGCTCTATCAATGTAACTTCAACGAAAGACACTCAGAAACTCTGGCTGAATTTTACCAGCCCCTGAACAATGTGGTCAATGATGAGCCTGTAAGAAAATATAGTCATAGAGTCATAAAGCTGTACAACGTCGAAACAGACCCTTTGGTCCAACTCGTCCATACCGACCAGAAATTCTCAATTAATTTAGTCCCATTTGCTGGCATTTGGCCCATATCCATCTAAGCCCTTCCTTTTCATATAGCCATCCAGATACCTTTTAAATGTTGTAATTGTACCAGTCCCCACCACTTCCTCTGGCAGCTCATTCCATACACGCACCACCCTCTGCATGAAAAAGTCGCCCCTTAGGTCCTTTTTAAGAGTTTCTTAATGTTTTGAAAATAAAGTCCAACCAAGATTTGAAGAGCAAGTATGAGAGTTTTACCAATGATTGTTAAGGGGCCAATTCCCTTATTAGAGTCTCATTAGTATCTAATCTCACCACAGTCAGATGCAGTTTCCAATTCTGCTGCACCGAGAAGAGCAATTCAGTCGCGACATCTACTGAAATGAAAGTCAGAGCAGGTGCCTGGTGTCTCCAGCATGCTGCTTGTTGCTCCAGCCGTCCATCTTGGACATCAATCCCAAACACCTCTGGGCATGCTCAAAGGGCAGATTCTGCCTGCATGCCCCATCACAGAGGTTTGCATTGGACATAAACTAGCCTTACCAAGTCATCATACTTGGAACATAGTTCACCATTTAGGGGGTGCAATTTGGAGCAACCAACACTTTACATTGTCATGCTGCTGCCAGGTCGCATTGCACACACCTATCTTAGGCATTGGAGCAGGGTTCTTCACTTCCTGTATTAGCGCTCGCTTTACACCGACTTGGATGGTCACAGCATTTCAATGCCATCTTGCCTTGCTTTCTGTGCTTTTAGACTTTCTATAGTACTTACAGACTCAAAATCCTTCTGCAAAGTGTGACCTTATGTTGCCTTCCATCATTACCTGAATTGCAAACATGCGATAGAAATGGCTGCCACCACACATGAAGGGGCTGGCATTAGCGTTCTATTTTCTGTTTGAGCACATGGATTCTACTTGTAGCATTGTGAGGTCTTTCAAGGGGCAACTGCATTAATTCTGTATTTACAAGGTGCTACAAGTGCAGGGAGCTGATTTCCTCTTATGTTGAGCCAAAAGTATTCA
The DNA here is from genome assembly GCF_021869965.1 of Rhincodon typus. Taxonomy (NCBI): domain Eukaryota; kingdom Metazoa; phylum Chordata; class Chondrichthyes; order Orectolobiformes; family Rhincodontidae; genus Rhincodon; species Rhincodon typus. The sequence continues at coordinate 53,733,193 of NC_063345.1, forward strand.
CAAACCCTTCCTAGTCATATACCCACCCAGGTGACTTTTAAATGTTGAAATTATACCCACCTCCACCATTTCCTCTGGCAGCTCATTCCATACATGCATCGCCCTTTGGGTGAAACGGTTATCCCTTGGGTCTTTTATAAATTTTTCCCCACTCACCTTAAACCTATGCCCTCTAGTTTTGGATTCTCCCACCCCAGGAAAAGACCTTGGTCATTCACCCTTTCCATGTTCCTCTTGATTTTATAAACCTCTATAATGTTACTACTCAGTCTCCGATGCTGCAGGGAAAAAAAACCTCAGTCTATTCAGCATCTCCCTATAGGTCAAACCCGCCAGTCCTGGCAACACCCTTGTAAATATTTTCTGAACCCTCTAGAGTTTAACAACATCCACTCCCAAGGCCCTACTATTTACTATTTTAAGTCCTTCCCTGCTTTGCTTTCCCAAAATGCAACACCTCACATTGATCCAAATTAAACTCCATCTGCCAAGCCTTGGCCCATTGGCCCATCTGACCAAGGTCCCATTGTACTCTGAGGTAGCCTTCTTCACTGTCCATGACACCAGCTATTTTTGTGTCATCTATAAACTTACTAACAATACCTCATATATTCACATCCAAATCATTTAAACAACTGACAAAAAGGAGCCGACCCAGCACTGGTCCTTGTGGCACACCGCCGGCCACAGGCCTCCAATCCAAAAACCAGCCCTTGACCACCACCCTCTGTCTCTTACGTTCAAGTCAATTTTGTATGTTATGTGGTTCCAATGCATGCGTATGTGTGATGTGAAGGAAGAGGTTACAGTACAGTGCACATAGTGTACTGCATGATCCTAGCATACTGTGCTCAGCATACCCGGAGCAGCTAAAGAGGGAAGGTAATGGATGCTGAGGAGTTGACAGAGATTCAGCAGTCTCTGAGGACAAACATGAGGACATTGTACAGGAGAAACATCCCCTTCAGCATGATAGAGCAGAACAGTGTTCGGTGCAACAAGTCAGACAGGGCTTAATTGACTCCCACCTCCTGTAGATGTGACCTGTGTGCAATGATCATTCCTTGACTGTAAATCTGCTGTTGTTCAGAAGGAATGCAGCCAAAACTGATATAAGCAAACTTTTTTTTGATAAAATTCAGTCCTCTGTTTCTTTGGGGTTTAGTTGCATCATCTTCCAAAGTTGCATTAATCAATTCAATCGGGTGAACTCCCACAGAAATTAATGACAAATAAATGTGTGCCATCAAAATTCACTACTACAGTCTAATATATTGGACTGGGATATATAGCCACAAAGCAGCACTTGAACTAAATAAAGCAGTGAACAATCCTTCCCTTGACATCAACACATTTAATCCAAAATCTGATTCCATTTATTGCCAGAAAGATTATATTTCTTTTCCCTCACAAGGAGCCTGAGATTGAAAGGACTCTATTTATTCCCATCCTTAGTTGCTCTGGGAAGATGTTGGACCATCTCCTTACCTTGTTCCAATCGTTAATCTGAAATATTATGAGAACATCTTGACAAATTCTAATGCACAAGATTCAGCAATAAATTTGGAATGGTATCAATGTTGAGAACTATTGTTTCTGGTGTAACTGTTATTTCTTACCATCATATGGAATGAACCAAACCCCTGACAGTTGGAAATTCATGAGGGGGCTTAGTAAGATCATCTGTTTGGTACTTATAAACATTTTCTAAACCAGTCTCTTGCCCTCAGACTGGATTCTACAATGTATGAGCATGTTCATGGAGCCTCCTTTTCCCATTAATTGTCTAATTCTACACCTCCAATCTGCACTAGATTATAGTAGGACTGTAGATGTTTACAATGATAGAATGCTTATGGGATATTGCTATTTGATTTTGGTTTTGCAAAGCATATAGCTGCATATGTTTGTCTCACTACAAAATTGTTTGATTGAAGAGCTCCTTTTCAAATAGATTAATAATCATAGACTAAACATCTAAAATATAAGATTGTATAGTGCTGCATGTAAAATGTCTCAATGTTTTTTAAACACAGGTACATCCAACTATCATCATCAAAGAGGTGGATGTGCCTCATTGTAGAGTCTATTGAACTGGGCAAAAGTACTAAGAGATCAGAGCCATGAAGAGAGCTGAAGTCTCAAGAATATGGGAACATGGACAGCATAAGAGCTTGGAGAGGGCCCTGGATTAAGCACAATCTCAAAAGATCCATTTCAGAGGGCAATTCTAGTCATGTTGTAGCAGATTTGGAGTAACATACAGACCAGACCAAGAAAGGGTAATTGTTTCCTTCCCTAAAAGGGCACTGGTTAACTAAATGTGTTTTTGCAATGGTTTTCTGGTCATTATTAGACTTCCAATTCCAGATTTTATTGAATTCAAATTCCACTATCGGCCATGATGGGATGTGAACCCACTTCAAACTAATGGTGGAGCAATTAATATCAGGTCTGAGTCTGTAAGTAAGATTCACATTGATTAATTTGTGGGATTTGGATTTAGGAATATGTTTCAGTTTTTACATTATCAAGTTAATATATCATTATAAAGTCTGATAAGGAATGGGGTTAGATGAAGTGAGGATGGTGGTGGTGTGGGTGTGAGCTGTACAAGGAAGTTGGGTGGGTTAGTGATTAAGTAAGTGTTAATTGTTTATACGTTTGCATTTAAATATGTTTTAAAGCCTTTCCGATACAGATTGACATTTTTCACTGAAGTCATTGGAAGATTTGGCCAATGTATTTGGGAATGGTGAGGAATGGAAGCAAAATAATGCACAGGCTGGAAATCTGAAACAAACACAGAATATTGGAGAAACTCAGCAGGTCTGGCAGCATCTGTGGAGAGAGAGAAAAACAGCATTAATGTTTCAACTCCAGTATGTCTCTTCTTCAGAACTGTTGAGGAAACCCAGAATCAGCCTGCCTCTACTGTGGACGTGTCGATGTGGTTGGCCGTTCTGTCTCCCAACTAATTAAGACCTTGATCCTGGGAAAATCCTGCTCCCAGGCTGATTGTTAATGGAGATGGAATTGCAACATGAAATCAGTCCTGCTTCCCACTTGCTGTCTCTAGTAGGAACATCCAGCCCATTGAGTTCCACTTGGCTTTCAAGCTGCTTTATGGAAAATGGAAATTCAGGATAACGAATGTTAGATGGTTCTGAAAAGGTTTCTTTGAGGCAATTGGTGCTTTGCTGTTGACTGTGAAACCTGGGTCATTATTCCAGAACACTTTCAACCTGTTTCAAAGTAGTAAAATCTGAAAATGCAAACCATAAGACTAGATACATGCTGCTAAAGAGCTAAATTCATTACATTTAATCTTGCAAACCACTTCACTGCAATATAGATTGAAGCCTGTAACTTATTACAGGAAGTCTCTTGGAATGTTTGATTAATATTATCATGCTTTAATCTTAGCTAGACTTATGAGATAACAGTTGAATTTAATCATGTCTACAACAGGATACAAAAAAATTTGCTGTGTCACTGCTGCGGGTTTATATAGAAATAATCCATTTTTTGATTGTGAAGAAAATTGAGTTCACTAAATATTTTGAATTGGTCCACAAAAAAGTTTAGCAAAATTTGGTTATTACAGATAATCAAATTTCTCCTACTGCAGCTTTTTATATAAAATGTCTCAAGACAGTGTTCCATAGAAAATGAGTCTATTTGCTGCTTTTGAAACCTTGATCAAGTTAAGCCCATGTGATGGAAAGTAAGTTTTCCTTTATTTACTGATTGGACATTAATGAATGGAAACTAAATTTGGACAGTATTGATTGAGATTAAGTGTGCACACATTGAGGACAAAACCATTCATTATTAAGCAATTTTTGGATGAAAATTCATACAGTAAACAAGAAAGGTCTCAATAATGATTTGAGAAAAAGAACTTTATGAATTCTGTCAGAAATTGACTTCTGAGTGTGGAACCAGTTCATCATTGGCTAAATTTGCAGATATCAAAATTGCACAGGAACTTAACTCAAATTTCTTGTCATTGACATCAGGCTGTAATTACCGCCTTTAAAACTTATGGCTTTTAAATTAGATACAAACTTGTCAGTGATTGTGTGATTATTTTTGTTCATGTCATTTCATGTTTTAAGAATTTTACTGTAGATCTATTTCCTGACATGTAAATGTTACAGGCCTGCTGACTGTGCGTGTGCACAATTTAAAGCTAATTTCTGAATTTAAAATATAGTTCTTTGTTTAAGACTTTATATGACCACTCTAAAATACACGCTGGTTCAGTAAAATGATCCATTTATTGTCGGTGTCAGCAACCAGATCCTCCTTTCTCATCAAGTTTATGAATTAAATGCACAAACTTCAATCCTTCATCCATTTTAGTCTCATTTAGATATGATTCCCTCGCTAATGTTGCCTTCATTGAGATTCTTTCTTCTCAACTCAAACTGTGTCAATTGAAAATGCTTCTCTTCCTTGAATTCTCTCTAACATTTCTTTCCCTTCACCTCTCTTTCTTTCTCCTGTCTCCATCTCTCATTCCTTGAATTCTCTTTTCTCTTTTCTGTTGTTGGGATTCCAGTCCTAATCTTAGCTGTTCTAGTTTTAATTTACCTGTTTCGAATTTTCTACTTTTATCTCTACGTATTTCACCTCCCTTTTTTGCATTTCCTACATTTCAGTTGGAAAACACCACCGAGTGCCCAGCTATGCCTTTTAATTCTTACAAGGATAATATATTTGTTTTTAAAGTTACCTCATTCTTTATCATGAGAGCATTGACATTAAAGCACTGAGATGTCTACATTCAATGTCACAGAGCCAAGAGATTATTTTTGCTGTTTATCTTTAAAAATACTTTTTGGAAGAACAATTTATCTTCCCACTCCAATTCTTTTGTTCGTCTTCTAGACTGTACCAATTGTCAGATACTTTAGAGACTTTTAAGCGACCCTTGGATAGGCACATGGAGAATAGTAAAATGTAGGGAATGCATGGTAGTTTGATCTTAGTAGGATAATAGGTCGGCACAACATTGTGGGCCGAAGGGCCTGAACTGTGTTGTTCTATGTTCTATGTTCTATGTTTTTGAGCCTGAACTTTGTGAGGAGGAGTGCATTGACTACCTTTGTTTTAATTGTCCTTAACTGTTCAAACACTCAAGTCCATTTTTACCACAATCAGAACATCTGTCTTTAATGACACAACCCTTAGTTGATCAGTATTTGTGTCATAGCTGCCATGAGGTTTTGCACTTAGGATTCTGTCCTGCACTGCAAAAGTATAGTCCCTTAGACTATAAGCTAATAAGAACTGCAGATGCTGGAGTCAGAGATAACACAGTGGAGCTGGAAGAGCACAGCAGGCCAGGCAACATCAGGGGAGCAGGAAAGTTGATATTTTGGTTCGGAACCCTTGTTCAGAAATGTCCCGAACCAAAACGTCAACTTTCCTGTTCCCCTGATGCTGCCTGGCCTGCTGTGTTCCTCCAGCTCCACACTGTGTTGTCCCTTAGACTATTCTGTACCTGCTCTTAGCTGCATCCAGGTCTTTGCCATACCCGAGAGTGATTATTATCTGACACTTGGAGTTCCAATAAACTCTTTATTTACAGATTCAATGCATGATACTGCTCTCTACACCAATGTATCCAGCCTCTGCTCAAAATTGCGATAGCTTGTGACCGCTGATGTGAGTGCTACATTATCATATCATTAACATACATATTCTCACTGCTCTATACAAACCACGCCTGGTGTTCCAATTGACTCCATTTTCCCTGTCACATCAGAGTAAGTCTTCCAGTGTCCTTTTAAAAGTTAATTCACTCACGTTTCACTCAGTCTTCTTCTTATACTTAAACTAAGCATTAGCTACAAGATGTCTTCTGGAAATTCTTTGGTTCTTAAATCTCCAAAAGACCCATTTGTTCTAGCGTCTCTTCAGTTGGAAGTTGACTGTTACAAGCAACTTGCTCTTTTTCCTGTGGTTTATCTGCTTCATATACCCAGAAGTATTCTTCTCTATTGCCCTTCGGAGTCTCTGAATCCATCTGAGATGAGCCCAGATTTTCACCACAACAGATTTTGAACTGTCAAAGCTGTTGAGATAATTGTCAATGCTGTTAAAGAATCAGTAAAACCGTCACAGAATTAGGAAAGCACTGTCAAACAACTTGGAAGACAAAAATTTGTCTTCTTAAGAAGTTAGTTGGAGGAATTTGAATATTGATATTTTTTTTAAAAATCAACTAGTGTATTGGTTAAAATAGCAATATCATGTAAGCTTGCCCTCATGAGCTTTACCAATGATCAATACTAAGTGAGTTGGCATGGATGGATAAGGAAATGGTGGTGAAAAAAAAAGACATCACAGTAGTGATGTGAAGACAGGTTTGATATGAGTTGACTTAAAGTTTTCGGAGCTGTAAAGGGCCAAGGCAATGGGTACACAGCGATAGGTTGTGATAAAAAAAAAAGAAAAAGAGAGAAAATGGGCAGTATGTTAAGGGGCATATGGTGTCACAGGTGATTTGTGGGGCATCAACATGGCAGAAACGAGGAGAGCAGCATGGAAAACATTGTGACATGGGTTGGAATGGATGGGGGGGGTGTAGTGTGTAGAAGATATAAGGACTGAGGGCTGGAGCAATGTTTATGGATTAATTTTTTAAAAATTAAACTGCAGTATATATATGTTTATCATGAGTTTAACAATTAATTGCAGTTGATTTCGAAGTATGAGTGATGTGAGGTCTCCATCTATTGTGTAAACAAATGTCTCAAAGGCATGAGTATTGAAAACTGCAACAACATGCAGTTACAATTTCATTTATATTCTAAATTTCTATTGTTGACATGATGTAGTGAATTGCTTCATAATATTAATGCAGATATGAAGTTCAGATCCTACAATAGCTCCATTCTTTATATGACAAAGGCAGAGGAGGAGGAATGATCAAAAGGAACCATTTCTGTGTGAAAGGAGTGAAACCTAGAACATAATAGAAATCTGGATTATTACTAAATATTAAATGAGCTGGCTGGTTTATAACTGCATACGTGGAGTCGTAGGTAGGTAGGATAGTGAAGAAGGTGTTTGTATGCTTGCCTTTATTGGTCAGTGCATTGAGTATAGGAGTTGTGAGGTCATTTTGCAGCTGTACAGCTGTAGTGGTTAGACGACTATTCAAATACTTCATACAGTTCTGGTCTCCCTGCTTTAGAAAGGATGTTGTGAAACTTGCAAGGGTTCAGAAAAGATTTGCAAGGATGTTGCCATGGCTGGAGGGTTTGACCTATAGGGAGAGGCTGAATAGACTAGAGCTATTTTTCCTGGAGCATCAGAGGCTGAGGGGTGACCTTATAGAGGTTTATAAAGTCTTGAAAGGCATGGATAGGTAAATAGACAAGGTATTTTCCCTGGGTGGGGAAGTCCAAAACTAGAGGACATAGGATTAAGGTGAGGGCGAGAAAGATTTAAAAGGGACCTAAGACTTCACAGAAACATGGGCCAAATGTTAGCAAATGGGGCGAAGTTTAATTTAGGATATCTGGTCGGTATGGATGAGAGACAACAAGGTGCAGGGCTGGATGAACACAGCAGGCCAAGCAGCATCATAGGAGCAGAGAGGCTGACGTTTCGGGCCTAGACCCTTCATCAGAAAAGGGGGAGGGGAAGGGGGTTTTGAAATAAATAGGGAGAGAGTGGGAGGCGGATAGAAGAGGGATAGAGGAGAAGTCTGGTTCTGTGCTGTGTACCTCTATGACTCTATGACATATGTATCTGCAACATAGCATCGCACAAACAAGTGAGAAAAAACTAATTTCATTAAAACTTTAAAACAAAACTGTAAATATTATTGAGTGGTGCTCACTGTATCTTTCCAGTATTTAATTTTCATTATTTTCCCTCACTATTCTCTTTAATTAAATTTCCTCTCTGTCTCTTGGATTTTGGGTACAATTTAACATCAATTAGAATTATAGACTGAGTTTGAGAGAGAGATGTTCTAAAAGCTTTTAGCAGTTCTGATTAGTTACAAGGTCTGTTTTAGGTACAAACATGTTTTTACAGGTTTTACATTGTTTAATAAGCTACTTAACAGGTACGAGCCATTTATGCATCTGTTTAAAGTATGTCGTGTCACCTCCCAATGGTTATCATCCCAAATGTTCCAACTGTTATATGCAAAAAGACCAAAAAACAACTCCAAGACTACAAGACTCAGTAGAGAACATAATCTTGAAGCTTTACACACAAGAACACACGTTAAATGCACTGAATACAAGACTCAAACAATTTAGTGCAGCTGCAGCAAAAACAAAGTTGCTGGAAAACCTCAGCAGGTCTGGCAACATCTGTGAAGGAGAAAACAGAGTTGACGTTTCGGGTCCAGAGACCCTTCTGTTGTTGTTGTAAAATAAAGCTGCCTTTGAGTAAAGGCATTTCACGTCAAAAATAGTTACGTTAGCTACATTTACATCAGCTTGCACCATAAAACAGCAGAAAAAAACATAAACCATTGTCATACTTTTGACCTGGACATGTGGCTATTTTCCTCGCAAACAAGTCGAATATAATTTAATTTCTCACTTGCCTAACTTTGTAAAACTTAAGTAATCATTAAAAATACCTCAATACAACATGTGTTTCCCATATCCTAATTTGTACCAAATGCTGCATTGTGCACTCATTCACTGACATCAGATCCCATTCCAGTTAGGCCTCAAATTAAATACTTTCTTTGTTTTCAAACCGCAGTCTTCCCTAGCTCTGTAATCTCCTCCAGCCTAGCAACCTTCTGTGATCTCTGCACTCCTCCAATTCTGACCTCTTATGCGCCTCAGATTTTAACTGCTCCAATTTTGATGCCTTCAGCTTCCTCACACCTGGCTTTTCATATTTTCTCTCTAAAACCTTCTGCCACTCTTTCTTCCATTTAGAGACTTCATAAGGACACCTTGTAAATATTGTAATCTGGTTTAGAACTTATCGGTATCATCTCTTAACTGATGTAGCAAGATTCTTGTGTGAATAGAATGCCCAAAAGATGAATTCTAATTTTATCTTAGTATATAAGCAGTCTTTTAAAGCCACATTCATCATACTAATAACTTTGATAAAGGAGGTTGGGCATAAGTTAAAGCAAAATTAAAAAGGCACATGCATCACTATAAAATATAGGGCAGTAAATTGGATCGCAGTAAGATTAATTTCCAGGCAAAATGGACATAAAATGGACACGCAAGTCAAATTTAGAGTGCTATTGTGCACTATTTTGATAAATATCTCTGCATAGTTATCCAAGGCATGCATTTGAAACAAATGTTAGCTCCTTTACATATGAAAATTGAAGGTCTAACAACTGCTGCAGCCCTTTACTAATTTAATTTGTGACTGTACATCATATGCCACACAATCCAAACTATTCATATTCTTAGGCACTTGAAACTAAATCAATGATCATCGAAAGGGGCCTCAGGAAGCTATCATCAGAGTGGTAAGTGTTAATGTTTTCATAAGCCTTATTAAAGGAATATCTCTTTCTAATTCTACCTTAAATTCACAGGCAACCTTGGTCTCATCCTAGCCTTCTCCACTATGATCTTGGTCAGTATCTTTTCTGGTGTCCACTGTGCTTTCTAGGACCAAAAGATTATCTTCGCTTTGTGGCAGATGCTTTGCAGATATGTAAATATACTTAGAATAAACTGGTACATGCATTTTTTTTTTCAAGAGGGAGTCCCATACTGTTGGAGATAGTATCTTTTTAGAAGGTTACGTTAAATCAAAGTCCTCATCAGCACTATTTCAAGAGTGTATGGTTTTCACCTCAGCGTTCTAGACAATATTAATTGCTGAAGCAACATCATTAAAACAGATAACCAGATTATTATTGTTAGTGGGATGTTGCTGTGTGAAATTTGGTTGCTTTGTCTCCCACACCACAAAGTGATTAAATCCAAAAGTATATCTTTAAAAGGACAGTATTTTGATTCATTTCTAAGGTTGTGGAGTGTATTGTATAACTATAAACTTTCACTTTAAAGCATATAACTGGAAATATACAAGACATTTCACTATCGCTGTCAAACTCCAAAATGTTTCATCTTACTTTGCTGAATACATCATTCACTGAATTACCAAATATTGTGACATTGCTTCATTGAGCAGATTCACTTAATCCAATTTTTCAAACTCACGTTATTTCAGGAATCAATCTATACATTACTGTTGACTGATGCCTCAGTGAAAAAAAATCCATGTTTGATTATTTTCTAAGTTAATTTTTGTATCTGTTAAAGATCTTTTGATGGCCTATTGCAATCTTAGTCAGACTGTCAACTTACACTTCATGCATTGGATTATGTGTCAGACTGATGTGGCATTCAATACTTTCAAATTTTCTCTTTAGTTACACACACAAATCATTAAAAATTCCATGCTTCATGTTCTTACATGAAGTTAGCATTATGATAAATGGCTTTTTTTTCAAAGAAATGTTACTTGTTTTCGATTAGTGAGGCAACCTGCAATATGTTTACACACTTTGGGAAAATAATTATCCGACCATGGACTGACAACAAACAGTAATTGATGACATATATTTAAAGGAAGAAACAGAAAGCATTATGAGCTGTTTTACTTTCTTAATGGCGTGGAACATTGTGCTGTCTGCTAAATGGCGGAGGAATTTGTAAAAGTGTCACAGAAGTAGTTTGTCATGAGACAGAAGAAAAAGGCAGATCCCAAATGTATTTATTGAATGGCTGCAATGTTCTAATGCAGAAGTACTCTAAAGTCTTTGTAAATGACATAGTTGCAATAATCATATTCTTGTGCATTTTGCCTAACATATTACAGATGTCTACTTTAAAATGTTGCATGTCTATGGTTAAATATTCTGAAACAGCTTTATTGCATGGTCCCCTTGCTGGCTCGGCTAGAGATAGAATTCTGAATTATTCCACCTATTATTATTGCTGTTCAAGGATATGCAGTCATTTCACTTTGCATGAAATTTAATATCTTTGACAATAGTAATTATGTTGAAACTTAATAGATTACATGACTATATGAAAAACATGGATCTTCAAGAATTATTTCACATTTTGTACATCTGATACTTAATTAAATTCAATTCATACTATAAATTAAGGTTGCCTATCTAACACTATTACCTGCACTTTTTAAGCTATTAAAAGACACAGATACAAGACAAAGAGACAAAGAGACAAAGAGACAAAAAATGCTTGGTAACAATAGTTGATTGTTTTTTCCTATGATTATTTAATTTATAGAATTAAAATATATACTCAAACCCATACATTTCCTTGTTGGGAAACTATATTTTGTTACAGTCTTCATGACATTAATCTCAAAAAAGTGGAAAAGTACGAAAGATGTGACTCCAAATTCCACCCTAAGTGAGAGTACATCTCCTGCACTGATGTTGCTGCACCAATTTCCAAACTATTAATCTTGACAAAACCACTTCCCAAATGTATTCTCCCATGATGTTGCCTGCTGTGATTCAATCCTCATCATTTTCCTTATCCTTTTCTCCAACATGATTTCTCCTGTATGACATTCTATCATTTTTTGATACTGGCTGAAACTGACTGGTCCAGCAACACTTTTCAATCGGCCAAGATGGAATTGCACTGCAGGAGGTCACCAAATCAGCAAGTGGTTCAACACAGAAACACTAGAGCTCGATCAGCACACGTGGGGGTCTGACCAGCAGGTCTCTTCTCTCTCTCTACTTACATCGCAATATACATGGGTGTCGGTTCAGTGCTGACATGACTGGTATGTTGAAGGACAGATTGCAAAAGAAGTCCATGTGTGCTGGTACCTTATTAAAGAGAAAGAATTATCCCCAGCAATGTTCCATTTAACATTGCCATCAATAGTGAAGGTTGACAACATTAAAATAGACATATCTATTGAGGCTTATCAGCGTTTCACTATTTGTAGACAAGATTTCTACAACTGACTAAGCAATGGTGTTGGTGCTGAGAAATTCATTAATTTCCCTAACAAGGGAAGCATCCTAGGACTACTTCAAAAATTAATTACAGTTTGAAAAGCTAAAATGTAATGAGGATTTCGGCAGGAATCCCAAACACAATGGGAGGAAGCTCTCCTGCTAAGGTACAGTGGACATTGGTTTCCATGGAGCTCCAATCCCTAAATTTTCTTCATATTCACACCACTTTATGTTTTATGCATTCAGTGTGCAGAAACATGCTTTTGCAAATCTTTTGCTTATATTATTTTGTTCCATATCAGGGAACTGCATTACAGTAAATACTGGAAGCAAACTAGAAAGGAGATCTCACAGAAATGGTGAAATAAATGTTTTTGATGATGTTGAGGAATATATGTGCATATCCAGTGTTCAGAGATACTTCAGTTCCATATCTTTATTGAACAGAAAACAGCAGAAAAATAGAAATGTTTCATCATCTTCTATGCTCAATACCTATGCAATTCACATTATTAAACATTGTACTTTGAAATATATGATTGATCTTTTTATTCAGATGCTTCCTCTAAACTCCAACAATATCCTTTTTCGATACGATGTAATGAGTTGTAATATTTTATTGATTTGAGAACAAACGAATGAAAAGAAAGGCAGTTGTCGCAGTATTTATAACACATTATAAAATATAACATAGATGTGTTATTCCCACTTACTAATCTTATTTTCCACTATACCTGACTTTTACTTTCACAGTTTCTTCTAAATTAGAAATTTGATTCCTTACCTTATTTTAAAAAAACACAAGAAACAAATTGCCATGACAAAAATGTAATGCTTTTGTTTTAAGTTTGACTTATGGTCATTGCTTGAAATCCACCAACAAAACAAAGAGATTTTGAAAAAAAATTTGGAATGGTGTTTTTTATTCCAAGTGAGATTCACGAAGGCCAAACTGCCATTGGCAATCTTACACTCTTTGTTTTATTAATTATGCAACTGGCTTCTGTTATGGATCAGACTAAGCCCCGTCAGAATATATTAAGAAGATAGCCTTGACCCCAGCTTTTTCTTTAATTTTTAAAGGCAAATATAAGGCAATGGGTTCCAATGCAATTCAATTGGCCAAACTACCAGGCTTGAAGAAAAACACATTTAATTCTTACACTATGATTAAAATATAAACAAAACAAAGAATTGGAGTAACAACTCTCTTGGAAAACTTAACAGATTTGTAGGTTACTTAGCTGCTAAAGAGTTCCAATATGGTAACATATCATACACTCACCCTTGGCAAAGGTAAATTCAATAAAATAGGCTGTTTTACTGCAATTCTCCAGTCTCGGAGGAAGGAATATCAAGAGAAAACTCTGAGAGAGAGAGAGCTCAAGCATTTTGCTATATAACAGCTTCCAAACTCCAACAGCTACTGAAAGCTAAACTGAAATCCTGCTCTGTGGGAGCTTGACCCTACTCCTTCACGCTGCTTCTATTGTTCCAACTTAAAAAAAATCCAAAGCACACAAGCTGTTTACTTTATTGGCTTAGAACAGACTACCCGGCCTCTATCTCAACCTCTGTTTATAAAAAAAGGGCAAAAATACACCTCTTAAAGCCAGAGCATCATCACAGCTTCTTTGGCACCTATCTCATGGAATCATGTATCAGGAAAGGTGGAAGGGCTCATCGCTGCCAGGACTATGCAATGCTCACATACCTGGTGCCATATTTAAAACTCAGCTCTACAGCACTTCAGGTCAGGAGCTGCCTTTAATTTTGTGTTGCTCTCGCAATATCCTCAAGGAAACAATCCAAAATGGAAGTTAACCCCTTGGTTTGCTGATATTGCTGAGGGGCTGGTGGCTGGAGTGGTTGAAAGGAGAGTACAACTTTTCCCTATTTACCAATAAAAGAGGCCACATCACCTGAATAAGCCATCCTGGACTGAGATAGCAATCGCAGTCAGTGAAATGTCCCAGGTGCAATGCCATTTCCAGCAGTACAAGGAGAAGTTCACTGATCTTCTGCACTTTATATGGTATGAGCCACCAACTTCTTTCTGCTCCTTCACATTCACAGGGGGCAACCACTCACTCTAACTCTGATATTGCACACACCTCTTAGCAAGGCTCATGGTGTTGCATGTATCATGTCCCATTATTGCGTGTATCATGTCCTTTCAACAGCTCCTGTGCACATCATCCTCCCAATCTACAAACTCTTTCTGTTCACTGCACTTCCTACTCCTCACTGGAGACACCTCACCATTGCTCTTTGTCCTCCTTCACCATTAACTGCATTTCCATCTGCATTCATCATACTCAATCCCTCCCTTTTCCTCATTGCAGGAGAAATTGGCTCAACATGACCCTGAGCTCCGAAGTGAAGTCCTGAAGGGCTGAAGTGGGCCATAATTTGGTCTGCGATCAGATAAGGTGATGTGGTAATGCTGGTGGTTTGTGTTGGCCAACTTGGTTGGATGAAGGGTGATAGAGTACAGTGTCAATGGAACATGCACGAACATTGTGGTGAAGATAGAGATAGATGAGGACCAGAGAAACAAATGGCAAGCTGTTGTTACCTGGGAAATGTTCTGATTTACGTGTTGGGAATTAGTGCAGTCTAGCTTCTTGGGGGAAGAGAGAAGAATTGAAAGTTGTATTGAAATTATGCAATAGCTAATAATGAGATGCAAATGCATGGAAATAAGGTAACCACTGCTCGCTGGTGAGATTCTGAACTCATCTTTGAAACTTATGGGGAACATTAGAAATTTGTTGAAAATTTGTTTTTTTTTTCCATTTTTTGCTGAAATTTCCTGCACTTCTCACCATTGGCTAAGCCACTCAAGACAACAGAAAATTCCACCCTCGCAGTTTCAAAGCAGCTGAAGTTTAATTTTAAAAAAAGCATCTGATTATAACATTTTTCTTTTGCTCAGAAGCGGAGAATAGACTTTTCACAATAAGTCACTATTTGTTATGTATGTCGTTGTGTGTGTGTTGCGCCTTTAAGAGAGAAGGTCAGGTGACCCAAAGGGGAGCTAGAAGGGCAGTCGACCGAATGTGGAATTGAGAGGATGCACAACAAAGTATTCCCTGTCCAATTTTACCCTCTGTCTACTTTTGCGTTCTATTTCTGGTTCCAGTGACCCAATGAATTTAAGCCACAAACTGTGTGCAAGTGCCATTTGTTTCTGTCGAGAGGAAAGATGTTGCCCGGAATCGGAAAACGGTACGGGATTGTGGAGGTGACACTGGGGGAGAGGTAACTGTCACAAAGGGACTTGGGCTATGGTTGATGGCTGAACAGGGGAGTACTCACCCATAATGTTCCCGAAGTCGTCGTGGAGAGCAGTAATGAGGGAACTCGAGCTACGTGTGATGCCAGAGAAGAATACAACATGAGCACAGTCATTGAAAGAGCGGCCACTGCAGAGACTGGGGACTCAGGTGGTGAACAGTTACTAGACTCGGGAGACCCACCGGTGGGAAAACAAAATGGTGGGCCAATTTGGAGCAATGAGACCATTTGATGAAGAAACCGAATGTTGGATGCTGCACACCGAACATCTTGGTGCATTTTTAAAGGTGAATGAAATGGCTGAAGTCATAACGGCACCAGCTTTCTTGAGTACCATTGGGAGCAAGACCTTCATGATTCTAAGGAATCCACTGCAATCGGAGAAACCCATGGAGAAGGCATACCAAGAACTTTCTGAAGTGTTGGGAATTATTTTAAACCAAAGTCACTGGTGATAATTGAATGTTTCCATTTTTATAAACGGGCACAGCACGAAGGAGAACCTGTCACCAAATTTGTGGCTGCCTTAAAGAGGCTAGATGAACATTATAAATTCGGAGGGTTCATCCAAGATGCCTTGCGGAACCATTTGTCTTGTGGACTCCAACACAAAGCCATTCAACACAAGATACTAGCATGGAGACATCTGGATTTTAAGCCAGCTTTCAAAATTGGTACAGCGATGGAGTTAGCTACCAGCGAAGCAACACAGTTGAGTGATGGCGCCCTGGTACATAAAGTAACAGTAACTCAGCAAAGTGTGGTACCAACCTTAAAATGCCTCTGAAGTGGCAACAAAGAGTCAATGTGTTGGATTTGAGAAGACCAGTGCCGCAGGTGTAAGCGAGTGGGTCATATTGCCTGAAACTGATAGGTACAACTCAAGCAAGAGAAGGTGTGACAATTCAGAGGATAAGGCATAAGGTACATGCTGTCAGCGAGGGAGTAGACTGGGAGTCAGCTGGGCCTGCAGGAGAAGCATAAGGCCTAGAGTCAACAGAGTTTTGGTTTAACATCCTATCGGTACAGGGTGAAGCTGATTGTTTCTGGGTTCTTCCCAAATTAGAGGGGAAGACTATAAAGACAGAAAAGTGATAGAGATAGGGAAAATTGAAAGGCACCGCCACTGAAGCCTGTCGAGATTACACTATGGACCTTCAGGAAGAAGTGGTGTCACTGATGGACTATGGGTAAAAGTATAGTTAACGGATCAATGGATCGAGTTGCCTCTGTACGTCGTGAAAGATGACGATTCTGCACTATTCGGACTCTTCTGGTCACAGAAATTAAAGACAAATTGGGGCGTATTTAATAGGCTGGCAGTCTCAAAAAGAAGTTAGCACGAGATAACTTAAAGATGTCTTCATGGAAACCCTGATGGCAATGAAAAGAGTAGAAATTAAAATTTGGTTGAAGTGGGAAGTTTATCCAAGAAATCTGAAGGCATGCCCAGTACCACAGGCCATCCAACTTAAAGTGGAGGCAGAACTGGAATGGCTGGTGAATCTGGAAGCGTTAAAACCAGTAACCACCAGTGAATGGGCCACTCCAATTGTCCTAGTCTTAGAAACAGTTGGCACAGTGAGGATTTGCGGTGACTTTAATGTCACAGTGAATCCAGCCCTGAGTGTAGATCAATACCCACTTCCACTCATTGAGGGCCCGTTCAGTGGAACGGCTGAGGGAAAGAAAATTCTCAAAAATGGATCTGTCGCAGGCCCACTTCCAGATGAGGGTCACAAAGGAGAATCAGCCACTGCTGACAATAGTGACACATAAGGGGCTGTTCCACGACAAGTGACTGCCTTTTGGCATCAGGTCAGTGCTGGCTGTATTGCAGAGGGTCATGGATCAAATTTTGAATGGATTGCGAGGAGTCCAGCATTATGTGGATGATATTGTGGTTACTGGATCCTTCGAAGAGGATCATTCGAAAAACATAGAAGAGACCCAAGAAAGGTTGCAAGACCACAGCCTGCAAATAATAAAAGAGAAATGCATGACTTTTTTTAAGGACTCTATCAAGTGTCTGACTGATGTAATCAGTGGCAAGGGACTACACAAGGCACCCAATAGGTGAAGGCTATCTGAAGGCTGCTAGACCAGAGAATGTGTGTTCATTGAGATCATTTTTGGGATCTGTTAATTACTCTGGCAAGTTCATATTTGATTTGGCAACTGTGCCTAAACCCCTGCATTGGTTGTTGGGAAAAGGTCATGAAATGGGCCCAGGAATGTTCCACATTGAGAATTGTTGATGTCTCATTTGCTCAGGGCAGATAATAGGATTAGAAGCAGCATATTAATAAGGTAAGATTTGCACTTAATACAGTCATTAACAAGCAATAATTTATATGCACAGGCAACATGCTGGTGCCTAGTGAGAATTTCATCTCAGCATCCCAAACTTACTTATAAACACAAGTTGGTCACATTATCGAGAAAGGCCTCAGTGGACTTCTCATATCAGTCAATTAGGTTTCTAACCACAGCCCATGTCGTTCAGGGCCTTCTAAAATTCTGCTGTATGTGCGCATTTTTCCAGCAAACATTGCACCTGGATTGCCACATTTGTACCTAAAAGCACCTAATGAGTGATTTATATCATGCAGCAGAAACCCGTGGGATAGATGTCAAAAGCATAGGAAAAAGTGAAGGGATAGATTTTGCTTGTTGTTACCCTGGATTCTACTCAAAGCTAATCAGATCAGTGGTAGGGATGTGGCTCTTGAAATCATAGAATCATACAGTACAGAAGAGGCCCTTCAGCCCATCAAGTCTGTACCTCCAAAACTATGCTAAATCTACACTATTCCCACTTTTGAGCATTTGGCCCATAGCCCTGAATGTAATTCCATTTCAAGTGGTCATCCAAGTACTTCTTATGAAAGAAAAAAGTTTAAAAATTGTTCTTCTTATGAAAGAAAAAAGTTTAAAAATTGTGAGGTTAACGCCTCACCTAGCCTCCCAGGCAATGTATTGCAAACTTTCACTACCCTCTTGGTGAAAAAAAATCTTTCTTCAGCTCCTGTCTAAACCTGCTGCCTTTCACCTTAAGTTATTAACCAAGGGAAACAGCATCTTTCCATCCATCCTGTCTATGCCCCTCACAACCTAATACACCTCCATCAGGTCCTCTCTCAACATTTTCTGCTCCAAAGTAAACAACCCAAACTTATCCAGCCTCTCTTCATAGCTAAACTGCTCCATTTAGGCAATATCCTGATGGATATCCTCTCCATGCCTTCTACAACAATCATATCCTTCTGATAACACCATGGCCAGAACTACACACAAATTTCCAGCAGTTAGCTCTGGTGTATAGAACTGTTCTGACACAGAGGACCCAAAATGATGACGAATAGGCATGGTAAGAAGGACTCAAATATGTGACAACTTCCTTAACTTACTATAGTGATTGTCGCATTGAGAGTTTTTCTTGATTGTAATTAGGGTATTATGTAATAGGCTATGGTGTGTAAATATACTGCCTCAGTGAAACATTCCAGGCAACTGCACAGTTATCAATTCGATGGAAAGTAGCTCCATGAAAGGAAAATGTATTATATTTTAATGACTACCTGATTGAACTTCAGTTGGCAATAATTTTAAAAAAATCTATTCATGGGATGTGGGCACTCTGTCGAGGTCAGCATTTATTGCCCATCTCTAATTGCCCTGGGGAAGGTGGTCATGAGTTGGCTTCTTAAACTGCTGCAGTCCTTAGGGTGTAGGGACACCCACATTGTTCTTAGAAAAGGAGCACTAGGTTTTCGACCCAGTGACAGTGAAGGAATAGCAATATAACTTGCAGTTAAGGTTAAATCTTTAAAATTGTTTTGGGGTTTGAGGATTTCTCTTCACTTTCACAGGACTTGGAACATTTGTCTTCCTTTTACAGAATGTGGTATCACTGGTAAGTCCAATATTTGTTGTCCATTCTGAGTCCCCTTGAAAAGATGGTGGTGAACCATTGTACTTTGCCCTGTGCAAGTGCACTCACAGTGTTGTTAGGAAGGGATTTCTCGGGTTTTGACCCAGCAACAGTGAAAGAACAGAAATATACTTCCAAGTCAAGATGACGTATGTCTTAGAGGAGAACTTGGAGATTATGCTGTTCCCTTTCATTTGCCGCCCTGAACATTCTACGTGGTTCGATGGTCCCGTTGTATTGTCTTGGCAAGTTGTTGTAGTGCATTTATTGATGCAGTACACTGCTGCCCCTGTATCATTGTAAAAGGAGGGAATATTTAAGCTGGTCGATGGAGCTGTGATCAAACAAATTCCTTTATACCGTGTGATGGCAAGCCTCTGGACTGTCGTTCGTGCCGGGAAAGTGGAAAATCATCTGATGGTCTTTGGGAAGTTAAGAGCTCAGCTCCTCTTCACAGAATTCCCAGCCTCTGACCTGCTTTTGCAACTGCACAAACAAAAACAGAAATTGCTGGAGAAACACCTAAAGGGAGAAGCCAGAGTTATCATTTTGAGTTCAATGACCCTTCTTCTTTGCTACCTCATTTTTGATTTGGAAAATCCAGTTAAGTTCTGCTCAATGGTGACTCCAGGATATTATTCCTGTCAGCCTTAAAAAGTCAAGAAATATAACAATTGTATGGAAAGTTAACGTTAAAGGTGCTGCTGGAATGAAACAGAGCATCACAACTTATTCATGTCAGTCCCATCTCAACTGCTATGCCAGATTGTGCATTTTATCCATTCATTTGATACACAATTGCATAGGACACCACAGAACAGACCATTCAGCCCAACCAATCCATACTGATGTTTATTCTCCTCTCACATATCTTCATATCTTTCCTTATCTGAATCTATCACCATAATCCTCTATTACCTTCTCCATCATATCTTTGTGTAGCTTTCTCTTAAACGCAACTATGCAGCTCACTTTAGCTGCTCTCCGCGATGATGAATCCTGCATTCTCCTAAAGCTTTGGATAAAGACATTTCTTCTGAATTCCTGATTCAATTTCTTGCTGACTAATCTTATATCAACGGCTTATAGTTATGCTTTTTTGCAGAAGAGGAAACATTCTCTCTATTCATGTAGTCTGTATCCCAGCCGTCTTTCTTTAAGAGAAAAGAGACTCAGGCTTTAAATGCTTTCCTAATTTGTACACTCCCACATTTCTGATATCATTCTTATAAATCCATTCTGCGCCCTGTTCGGCTTTCCTGCATTCTTTTTTACACTATGGTGACCAGGACTGCACACAATACTCCGAATGCAATCTAACCAAAGTTAGATGCAGATTTAGTGTAACTTGCTGATTTTGGAATTCTGTTCCTCTGGAAATAAAGTCTAGTGCTAGGTTTGCATTTTTTGATGGTGTATTGACTGATTGGTGTATCAAACTCTGAGATTTTTGTTCCTCTTCATCACCTAGTCTTGTACCTTCTAAGGAATGTGGCCTACCTATTCTTTTTATCAAAATGTGCTTTTCATTATTTATTAATATTAAACTTAATTTGCAAACTAACCAACCATTTTCATTCTTTATTATTTCATCAGATGTGGGCATCACTGGCAGGGCCATTATTTGTTTATGTACTTGATTGCCCTTGAACTGTGAGACTTGCTATGCCATTTCAGAGGGCAATGAAGTTGCAATTACATTAGTTTACGTCTTGAGTCGCATGTAGAAGGCCAGGCCAGATAAGAATGACACATTTCCTTCCCTGAAAGATACTAGTTGACCAGATGAGTTTTTTTTCAACATTATGGTGGTTGTCAAGGTCACCAGAAACTATTTTTCAATTGCTGATTATTTTTCTTCAATTTAATTAAATTTAAATTCCATGAGCTGCCATGATGAAATGTAAGCCCGAACCCCAGAATATCAGACTAGCTCTCTGGATTATTATTTCAGTGAAATTACCATACCACTTTAAATTGCATATATTCTGAATACTCTCCTTTCCTAAACAAATGATATCATATTGTTATTTTAACAACTGCCTGCAAACACACAATGAAAAATAAAACTGTGCTCCAGAAATTAGTTGTAATGAGTTGCACGAGTTATCAGTTACCCGTTCTCTTAAAGAACAGAATGTTCTATTGGAAATTATGCATTTTGTTATGAAGGTTGTCAAGTTAGATTCATAGCTGTACCACATCCACATCTGTACACATAATTACAGTCAGATTTGTGTCATAAACTCAGTTCTGATAGATAGGGCACTTATAAGCATCTTTATTAAGAGTCAGTGGCAGTGAATTGACAGTATTGATTAAGACCTATGTTCAATATTAATTTTAAAATGTATATTTGCACATTGAAAGTCTTGACCTGATGAAAAAATTGCTTTTTGTAGCTGAGTATCTGAAGTGACAACTATTTCCAGAATTTAAATTCCACCTATGTCAAATGAACATCTGTTTGAAGCTCTATTATCTTCTGTTGCATGCATCAAATTTTGAACAAGAATCATACAGTGGTATGTTTGAAATAATAGTCACAGAATTGTTAATGATATGGTATTTCAGCGAGATAAATAGAAACTACTGAAATCTCTTGCTTGCCACAAAGCTCTTTATTTAATAAAAATGAAAAAAAACATATTTTAAATCTTTCGCTTCCATTATAAATTTCAAATGAATTATGTTACCATTTGTGAACCTGAATGGCAGTTTATTGCACAATTGTAATACTGTTGATAAAATAGGCAAACATGCTCATTTGAAGTCTTAAAGGTCTTGCACATTAATTCTCTGAACACATTTAGAAGTTTCCATACAATGGTTATGTTTGAAGGCACTCTAATAGTTGAGATGTTAAGAGGAAGAGAACTAAGACTAAAGGAGATTAGCAAACAAGTCAGTATTTAAAAAGTAACCTTTGGGATTGAATCTGAAACTATCTGGAGTAATGATAAACAGGCTGGAGGATATACTCTACATGAAGATGGGTCTTTGACTCTAAAAGTATTGACCATCCCTATCCCCCATGCTGATTTTGTCACTAATTTCTCCAAGCCCAATCTGGCACATATGTACTTCCAGTCTTGGGTGGCTTAGTCTCTAATGGTGACAACAAGCTACTATCAATATAAACTGAAATCTCCTTCTGCCAGAGTATATTCCATGCCCTTGCTAGCTTCAATTTATTCCCCAAGTTCAACATTCAAGTGACCTGACACATTAGTTGGGGATGGTAAATGGTAACCAACAGGCCTCCTTGCTGATATTTAACTGATACCATGAGAGTTCATTGGTCCAGAATCAAATTTAGAGAACTCCCAGAGCTATTCTCTCACTTGTGTGTCTCATTGTGCCATCACCTTTGATGGACTGCCCTGCTGGTGAAAGGGTTCAATGGTGAATGGTGAAGATGATGAAATGGTGATGAAAGAGTTTGGGACATAGGTTGTAAGGCATGGTTTGGTGAACATGACTACATCAGGCTATTTCATGAGTTATCTGTGGGTCTGCTTTCCCAATTTTGACACTGGTATATGGCTGCTAATAAAGGAAACTTTACAGGATTGATTGGGTAAGTATGCTTTTACTCAGCCTGATGTGAGGTGATCTGTCTCACTTTTTCCTTACTGAACTTTTCCTGTAGCGTTTTGATATTACTGAATGTCTTATGCAGGCCATTGCAGAAGACAGGCAGAAGTAAACTATTGCTGTGGCCAGGAGTCACATACACCAGGTAAGAGGAACACATTTCTTCCTCTAAAGGACATTTGTGAATCAAATGGATTTTTATGGCAATCCAATAGTTACATGTGGCTGAATTCGAACAGAAATTGGTTAAGTATCAATTTTGGTGAGCTTTATGAAGGGTTTCTATCCACAAGGCCAAGGGAATCCTGGATTCCTGATGGTGGTGACATGTTTATAAGGCGATTTGTACACGAACTCAAGTGCTGGCAGTCTGGATCTATCCTGAACAATAGCTCATCACTTGCTCCAGACATGTCAGACAGGGAGAAGTGGTGCCCCACTTTGTAGACAGAGACCTGGAGGTCCTGATGGATGGGACAGTGTAGAGGAGGACTATCCACTTCCCTTTGTACTTTGAGAAAACAAATGTTACCCCTAAGCTTCAAAGAATCCCTCAGTCTAAAAAATTCTAACAGATCTTGAAGCATAATGGTTTATTTTTCTACATCATAAAACATCCTAAGGTGAACAAAAACCCATTGATGCTGCCAAAGTTATTCTTGCAAACTGTTTTAAAATAGATCACCGTGGCTGTAGAAACAGTTACAAATTAATCATCAACCTGGGACACGCACAAAATCCATACGTTATTAACCCAAACTTAAATTAAATGATGTCAAAAAAAAATACGTACAGCATACAGTTCATATCACACAGGTATTAGATACTAAAGTCAATGAACAGGTCCCTGCAGTGTCCTCTGAGATGTTAGTGACTGGTCTCCAAGATGCAAGTCCAGAGGAGCAAGTGGTGAGCGTGGGTCACCAGGTAACGCCTCTGACTTTCATGTCAGGAATCAAGTTCATCCAGTTCCTATTCACCAGATGGGAGAATGGGAAACTGTACATAAATGGGATGAAATGAGGCAATTGCAAGATATTTATGTATGCTAATGAATGTAAATAGGTTTTTCACTGCTAAGTAACAAACTTTTGTCTTTTATTTGGTTGGAAGATGGGACCTTTTGCCATCAAAGTTGAAAAGTTCCTCACTAGTCATCTCAGGTGAATTTCCCAAATTTCTTGCCGATACTCAGTGCCTGAGAAAATTCCACCCCATGGTCATCCATGCTAGCTTTTTGCTCGACACTTTTTTTAATTCATTGAATTTAAGTTCACTCAGCTGCCAGGATGGAGGTGAACTCATAATCCTTGAGCAGTGCCCAAGGCCTTTGGATCACCCACCGCATAACAAGAACATGATGCTATTCTTCTTTTAGCTACAGAGAATAGAAATGCATTGGCTGCATTTATTGTGAGCTGTCATTGGTGATGTAGATATAGCTGGAACAGCAGCTGCCTGGATCAAAGATGGTGATGCCCATATAATCACACTGCAGGGTGGAACCAAACACCTGAGCATTGGCTCATGAAATCAATGGGCACTCCAACTCCTGCTGCAAAAATCATTAAAAATATTTTGATTTGGAATTTAGAACTTTGAAAGAAGTTCTTGGAAAGTTGATTTCTGCAGAGAAATATCTCCTTGAATTTATATTTCCACTGATATTGACTGGAAAAGGGCTGGCTTCACTTCATGGGATGCCCAACTGTGTGATCAATCTTCTGTCAGATTAATGGGCTTCTGCTGGCTGTGTGTTTCAAAAGGGAAATATTTCTACAAAGCTTTGAAGTCATGATACACTTTAACAGATCTCCAGAAAAACCTTGGTTGTACAAAATGGGCAGTCTGTGTGAATAGGTGCAGGAGCCTCTCGTGAAATAAGAGGAAATCTTGTCAGAACAAATTTAGCAGACTATCCACAGTGGTATCCACACATACACAAATGCATTCTGGTGAAGGCTGTGTTGTGGCAGAGTGACATCATTGGCTACCTTTTGTATATTCACGTAATCCAGCGGCTATTTTACTAGCTATTTTTGTGTCTGGGCTAATTGTTTTGAAATACATTTGAAGTGAAGAATGTGTTGGAAAAGGGTTGGATGAACAAAAAGTCAGTGTGTATGTCATTAGAAGTTAGTTCACAGGTACACAAGCTAATACAAAAATAAAATGTTCTGCTGAAATTAAAAAAAAAATGATGTTTGGATTCTAAAACCCCAGAAATATTACTGCAATACTCAAATTCTACACAGACCTCATTTAGAGACAATAAGAACTGCAGATACTGGAGTCAGAGATAACACAGTGTGGATCTGGAGGAACACAGCAGGCCAGGCAGCATCAGAGGAGCAGGAAAGCTGATGTTTCAGGTTGGGACTCTTCTTCAGAAATGGGGGAGGGAGAAGGGAGCTCTGAAATAAATAGAGCGAGGAGGTGTGGGCTGGGGGAAGGTAGGTGGGATGGTGACAGGTGGATGCAGGTAGGGGGTAGTGGGGTTTGGTAAGTGGGAATGGTGAGGCAGACAGGTTGCAGAGAAGATGCACAGGTTGTGTCAGGTCAAAGAGGCGAGAGGGAGGATAGGTGGCACTGGGGAAAGTTAGGTGGGGTGGTGTTTGGGCCGACGGCGTCAGCGGGAGAGGCCAAGGCAAGAGCACGGTTAATTGTGCCGGGCAAACTGAGAGGGAGATCCTGGATAGTGTTGGGTTCTGGGGCGATGCAGGAGGCCTGTGTTTGGTGGTCAACAGCGTTAGCACGAGAGGCCAAGGCAACCGCATGGTTAATGGTGTCGGGCAAATTGGTTAACACCTACCTTTCCCAAGCCCCACCCATCCTCCATCTCGCCTCCTTGACCTGACACAACCTGTCCATCTTCTCTCCCACCTATCCAGTCCATCTTCCCACTGACCAATCCTCACTACCCACCTAGCTGCATCCACCTGTCACCATCCCACCTACCTTTCTCTAGCCCCTCTTCTACTCCCTCGATTTATTTCCTAGCTCCCTTCACTCTCCGCAGTTCTGAAGAAGAGTTCTGACTCGAAACATTGACTTTCCCAAACCTCATTTAGATCTTGGTTCTCAGCTTTGGGAATTTTATATTGACAACCCCTTGTTACATATTTTAGCAAACCTTCCTGATAACACTTTGATTTTCCCTGCTATACTCTCCTGATATTGTCCACTACTAGCCCTTTCAAGTATATCTTGCTGAAGTCTCTGACCTTTCTCTCTTTTCTCTGCTTAAGCTGAGGTCAGGTGCCACAGGTCGATCTGCCTGACAGCCTTTCAATCTGGTTTATTACAGCTGGGAAAGAAAGATGGAAAATGTTAATCAAATCCCAACATTACATTCTAATTCCATATCTTTCTTTAGTATCCTTTACTACTCCAATAAATCTCAACTTTGGATGTTCCACAATATGGGCATTCTCTGAGATCCTGTTACTTTCTGTTGATAGTGAATGACTAATCCAATTTCACTCGCATTTTCTGTTTGAATTTTGTATCCATTGCGTTTGCAGATATCTTACTCTTTTCCTTTAGCAGATTTTTCTTACTCTTTGTTCCATATTGATCACTCCTATATCTTGTCATATTATTATTTGCACATTCTTTTGTCCTTTTAATATCTCTATATTTTCTCCTCAACACCACAACTTTTTTCGGTGAAACATTTTGCATGTTTTTTTAACCATTAGCTTCCAAATAGTGATTGGTTGTTCTCCTAATCCTCTTTCCCCCTTTATCTTCCTGACCCTCGATTCCTCAATGCACTAGAGGATAATGTGCTCCTGACGACTGACAATCAAGACTGATTCTGCACAAATGAAGAGATTAGGATGGCAGAAGCCAGTCTGGAACATTGTTGACTGCTCTTCTCAGGAATGCAGCCATCATATACATTCCTCCACCAAGGGGAAAGTGCATCTTTATCAGCTCACTATTGACTCATAAGAGCTGTCAACAAACAGCAAAATGAAACTACACAGAGTGGCCAGCCAGCATAAACTTGTGAGACTGTTATAAAGAGGAGGTCAAACCCCTTTGAGACAATTAAGCCTTTTGAGGCATTGTCTTATCAAAATAGCTTTCCCTACGTCAACCTCATGTACTATGGTATTAGTCCTCCCCATTCTATTTCTACATAAGTTCTCATAGCGCTGTAACATGTCTTTCAATTCAGTTCTCTGCTCCTGTGACAAACAGCTCATTACCCTATCCCATTCTTTAAGGCCTTCCTCTTTATTCAATTTATTCTGAGCCACATCAAAATCCAAATGGTTAGGATTTGATTCCTCACTCTGAGTGGCAGTAACTATTACCTGTTTCTATGGTTCTCTTTCCCTGTCATAGTAATGTTTCAGCATGTTCATTTGACATGCCGAATAAATTGTTTTTCCAATCTGGCTTCTTTACCAGATAATTCACCTGACTCAACTTCTTCTCAGCCTGATAGGGACCACAAGTCTTGCTTTGAAGGGATTTCCTACCACTGGTAATATCACTACTACTTTATCCCTACAGGCAAAGGTACACATTTTAGATTTCTTATCTGCTTCTTGCTTCATTATGTACAATGCCACCTTCAAATGTTGTCTAGCTAATTCACCTACTCTGTTTATTCTCTCTCTCACCTCAGAAACATAATCCAACTGTGAGATCTCTGGCTTCAGACCTATCAACTTTTCCTTAATTAATTTTAAAGGCCCTCTTATTTTGTGTCCGAATATCAGTTCAAATGGAGTGAACTGAGTTGATTCATTTGGAGCATCTCTAATAGCAAATGATATAAATGGGATACCTTTCTCCCAATCATTTGGATAATCCTGGCAATAAGCCCTCAACATGGCCTTTAGGGTGTGATGCCACCTTTCCAATGCTCCTTGGGATTCAGGATGGTACACACTTGATTTAAAGTGTTGTATTCCTAAAATATCCATGACATCCTTAAGTAGATTGGCAGTAAGATTGGACCCTTGGTCTGACTGAATCTCCCTGGGTAGGCTATAATGTGTAAAGAAAGCAAGCAACTCTTCCACAACCTTTTTTACTTTGACATTCTAAAATGGAATTGCCTCCGGAAGTCTGGCAGACACATCCATTATGGTTAGCAAATACTGGTTCCCACTTTTGGTTTTAGGGTTTTGCACAATCAATCATAACCCATGTAAAAGGCTCTTCAAAAGTGGGAATTGGCATCAAAGGTGCTTTTCTTTTTACTGCCTGTGGCTTTCCTCCTATCTGACACGTATGACAGATATGGCAAAATTCAACCACATCTTTATATAATCCAGGCCAATAGAAATGCTTCTGTATCTTATCCTGAGTCTCCCTCGCTCCTCGATGACCCCCTACAAGTAATTTGTGTGCTACCCACAATACTTCCTGTCTGTATTCTACCGGCAATGCAACCTGGTGAACTTCTGCCCATTTCTCATCTGCACTAACCTGCTAAGGTCTCCATTTCCATTTTAAGATTTTATCCTAAAAGGAATAACATTCTGGAATGCATTCTGATACCTTTTCCGAGTAGGCTTTATGATATAAATCCTTCATCATATCATCTTTTTGTTGTAGGTCCATTAATCTTTCAGAACGAAACACCTCTACCTGCCTAGGTTTTTTCTTTACAATCTCATCAAACAGAGTGTCAGCTAACTGGACTTCAGCGCCTTCATCTTTCTCTTTTATTTTCTCTTCTTGTTTTAGCTTATGACTATGGGAACTTGTCACCACACAGTGCAGAAAAATTCCAGGGTATTTTTCTATTAACTCCTCAGTTCCCTGGTTTTCTTTCAGCTTCTCACCATAATGGGCATCACTTCCATCTGTAATCCAGCTATATCATTTCCAAGAACAAACTGTATTCCTGGAATAACCAATTTTTCAGTCACTCCCACTATCACTTCCACAGTCTTGATTGGACTTTGTAGCTTTAATTTGCACAGGAGAACATTAATTCTCTCTCCATTTATTCCACAGATTATCACACTTTCAGGCAACATTTCAGTGCAAATATTTTCGTCTCTCACTATTAGAGAGTGACCAGCTCCCATATCTCTAAACATGTTAACTTCTTTACCTGCTCCATTTGTTCTACCTAGTAAATCTTACCCACACGTGAAGTCTTTGAAAAGATCGGGCACTATATTACTAACCAGCCCGTGACTAGGCTGTGCACTCTCCTCAACTTCTCTTCGGATTTCCTTCACTACCTCAACTAGGCCCACTGGTTTAGCCTCTTTTACCACATCCTTTTTCCAAGTGCCTCTCTTAATCCACCAGCACTGTGACTTTGTGTGTCCCACTTTATTGCAGTGAAAATACCTGAGGTCTTTCACTTCTTTTCCACCCTCTTGGGTTTGTTTTTCCACATGTGGTAAACTGTTCCTAGTGTGATTTACTTTTTTTTGTTGAAGGATCTCCCTCGTTCCTAATTTCTATCCCTCACAAAATGAAATTGCTATTGGAAACTAGATTTTGAATTATGCTCTAATGCGTATTCATCCGTCATCTCTGCAGCTCTTCTCGCTGTTTTAACTTTCTGTTCCTCCGCATGAGTTCTTATCATCTCTGGAAGTGAGTTTTTAAACTCCTCCAGCAAAATAACATCTCTAAGATCCTCATGTGTCTTTTCTATCTTTAATGCTCTTTCCTATCTATCGAAGTTGCTCTGTTTAATTCTTTCAAACTCGATATAAGTCTGAGCTGGTTTCTTTCTTATATTTCTGAACCGATGCCCTGGTACCATTTCATAGGCACTCAATTATAGCCTGTTTTACCTCTTCATATTCTCCTGCCACCTCCTCTGACAGTGCTTCAAACTAGCCCTGCCTGGCAACTTGGTCTGAATTAACACTACCCACACAGTCTCTGGCCAGTTCATCTGTTTAGCCAATTTCTCAAAGGAAATGAAAAAGGCTTCTATACCTTTTTCATCGAATTTTGGTAATGTTTGGACATGTTTGTATATATCCCGACCAGGCCTTTGGCTACGATGGGTTTGCTCATCATCAGTCTCCTCCTCACTAAGCCTATCTTCTACCTTCATTTCCATCAATTTATCAAGCTATCCTGTCTAATTTGCAACTTCTGAAGTACAAACTCTCTCTCTTTCTCTTTTTCTTCTCTCTCCTTTTATTTTTTCTTCTGCCCTGGCTTTTCTTTCAATTTCTTTTTCTTCCCCAATAACCTTTCCTTCTGGTTTTCCCTCCATAATGGAATGCTTTCCACTTTTCCCCTCCCACTGCGATCTTCCCTCTTCTTCCTTTGTGACTTTAGAGTCTTGACTATTTCAGACAATACAATTTCTCTAAACTGTATTAATGTTTCTTTGCAAAAGAATTTTTGAACATAAAGTTTTATCACTGGTTGTGTATATAAAGCCCTGTGTCTTTTTTTCTCTTTCTTTATCTTCTAACTCCAACTGTCTAATTTCCAATTTAACGTTTTTCTAATTCCATGGCACTTTACTGTTTCTCTGGTATACCTAAATGTTTGACTAACCCATTTACAATTTCAGCTTTCTTCTTATCACTATTTAAACCCAATTCTAGACTGTCTGCTAATTCTAAAATTGTTTCCTTTTTCCGTCCTTATAAACATTCTTGGCAAATTTGGGAAGCATCTTCAACCCCCAAAACCTCTTTAGCAATGTTAAGAGCCATTTCCCCACTTTTGTTTTAACCAGCGTCAAGCAATAGAAATTAAACAGATTTTCCATTTCTCATTTAAATTTTATTTAAAGATCTAGGACATTAGTCCCAAATCTGTTTAAATCTGCTAGGACCTTCCATACCCTAAATCTGTCCCAGTCTGTCCAGATCCATCCAAATCTGTTCATATCCATGCAAATCCATTCAAATCCTGTCCACATCATGGAAACAAGCTATCTAGGTCCTGGACTCGAGCCACCCAGATCCCGGACACGAGTTGGCTAGATCCCAGACCTGAGCCCCCAATCTGTCATAAACTAGAGGTTGACACCATTTGGTAACTAAAACTGAAACAGCCAGAGAGACTCACCTCGTCCTTAACCTATTAAAAGAAGTGTGAAAAGTGGTAAAACTTGCCTCTCACCCCTAATCTGTTATAAAGGCATGGTTAAATGAAATAAATTCCTGATACTCACTCTATAATTAACAAGGAACAATTTATTTATTTAACTCCAACAGTGAACAAATTAACTGAATTATTAACAAACCAAACAATTCCCCTCTAACTACTAACTATTCCAGAATAAAAAAAATTCTAATGGTATACTGTTCCAATAAATACAAATCCCACTCATATGAACCAAAAAAAAATTAGAACTTAGTCTATCGAAATTGCAGACAGGTTACATCTTCCAGAATGTTCTGTGTCTTTTCCAATGAATTCTTCTGTCAGGAACATCTTCTTGGCAAATCCTTCTGTCAGAAATGCCTTCTCCATCAAATTCTTTTGTCAGGAACATTAACCAAGAGTGCTGCGGCACCTTTATTTAGATGATGCTTTCTCTAAGAGGTGAGAGAGCTGATCTCTTAGCAGATGGTAGTTCGCTCTCTGCCAATTTTGCAAGTGTACTGTCTTTTATACCCTTGATGACATATCAATTTCTTACAACAGGATTGGTCCTATGTTGTCAAAACCATCAGATTTTAAATTTAATTGTGTTTTAGCATCTAAGTGCCTGGTTTAAACTAATTGGCTAAATCAAAGTTGGTTGTCTTGATAACAAAACAAACCTGGCCTGCTAAGCATCCAGCCTTTTGGTACAAATGTTACAATTCAGGTACTCTGTGCACCTGCAAGCCCACAAGCTGCCCGCAAACATTCTTTTTTTAATCTTCAAGATTAGTAAAAGCATATCATCTTTTAAAGGGACCACACACTGCTTTCTCCCCTATCATTTTATAAACATCAATATTTTACAAACATCAAATTTAAACACCCTGCCTTCCAATCCACAAGTACTCTACCCAAATTTGCAACAGACACTCAAGATGCAAGGTTTTCACTTGCCTTTCTTGCTAGTCCGACCATAACCCTCTCATCTTGTGTTTGTGAGGGGTCTCTTGGGCCTGTGTAAGAGTCAGAGGAGACATCCCATTTTCCATCTTTTCCCGTCCCAAGAAATCCTCCTTTGAACCATATTGTGGAGGACACAGCAAGCACCATGATGCGAGACACTCGTCTTAGGATGTACCGCATTAGAATGTCTGACTGGTCCAGGCTTCCGAATCCCAAATTGTGAAGTACTATGGTCTGTTCTATGACAGCCCTCAGTCTCAATCTTTACATTTCTGACAGGTACCATTACCAGGATTTGATGGGGTAGCCTTTGTCACTGCTCATTATCCCCGTATGTGCCAGGGGGAGCTGAAAGATGCAGGAACTTGGGATTGCTTCAGAATGTAGGCATCACAAAAACACCCTGAAGAACATTGACCTGCATTATCTGGCTGCTGTAGTCACAAACGATCTGAAAATTAATGGAGTAGTCATCCTTTACTATTCAGGAAGACTGTTCTTTGCTGAGAGAGTACTCTGGCGCTTACATGGACACATCTGCTGAAATCCTGGCAGAAAGGGCCTTCCCTGGCTGACAGACTCACAACATTTAATTGCAAAATAATAAAGAAGTGAACCTGAGCAGAAAGAGCAAGAGTGATCTGCTCTTTAAACTTATGAGTACTTGTCTATGAGATTACACACACATCCCCACAGTTCTCTGAAAGGATTGACTTGTGCAGAAATATAGGACAGCTGTCACTTTTCAGGCAACTACGATGTGATTCCTTCCCCATCCATGAGGATATAGGTGCTCAACCAGAAGCAGAAACATATGGGGGACAATTTCCTGTGATATCCTGAGATATCTGTCTGTCAGAGGCAGATAGCTACATTGAACACTGTTGGTTTCAGGTCAGTGCTTACTACCAATGTTGTCCTTCATGTACAGGCTGTTGTGCCTCTAAGGGCTGGTCTGTAAGGAAGTCTCTAAGGACTTCTGTTGCGTACCTCTTGATGTTGCAGTTGGAGCTGTTGGTAACGGACAATTAAACAAATCACCAGAGGAAGTGTAGGTTCAACAGACATCTTAATCTTCAATAATGAGAGAGCTCAGCACATCAGTGTAAAAAATAAGGTTGAAGCATTTACAACAATCTTCAGCCAGGAGTGCCAAGTGGATGATCCATCTTGGCTTCTCCAGTTGTCTCTGGCATGACCCACAGATGCCACTCTTCAGCCAGTTCAATTCACTCCATGTCATATCATAAAATAGTTGGAGGCACTGGATACTCCAAAGGCTTTGGGCCCTGGCAACATTCTACAATGCTACTAAGGACTTTGTTCCAGATCTTGCTGCATTTGTAGCCAAGATATTCCAGTAAGCTACAACACTAGAACCTACCCAATAATGTGGAAAATTGCCCAGGTATGTCCTGGACACAAAAAGCAGGGACACTTAGATCTTACATAATTACAGCTTTGGTCTAAATGTGGATGGAAATGCTGAATTTCAGAGATGAGTGACTGCCCTTTACATCGAAGCTGCATTTGAACAAGTGTGGCATCAAGGAACTGTAGCAAACCTAGTATCAATGGGAATTAGGGGGAAACTTTTGATTGATTGGAGTCAGACCTGGCATAGTGAAAGATGCTTGGGATCAGTTATCTCAGCTCCAGGACATCTCTACAGGAGTTCCTCAGAGAATGTCCTTGGCCCAACCACCTTCAGCTGCTTCATCAATAAACTTCCCCTCATTGTAAGGTCAGAAATGGGGGATTTTGCCAATGATAGCCCAATGTTCAGCTCCAAACACTACTCCTCGGATATTGAAATAGCTTGTGTCCAAATGTGACAAGACTTTAGCATTATCCAGGCTTTTCCTGTCAAGTGCACTATACAAATGCTGGGCAATGACCAGCCCCAAAAAGAATCTAACCATTGCCCCCTGACATTTAATGACATCATTCAATCCCCCACTATCAAAATCCTGGGGGTTACTATTGACCAGGGGCTGATGTGGACTAGCCATATACATACTGTAGCTACAAGAGCAGATTAGAGGTATGAATTCTGCAGCTCGTGACTAACCTCTTGAATCCCCAAAGCCTGTCTACAAGGCACAAGTCAGGAGTGTTATTGAATATTCCCCACTTGCCAGGATTGGTGCAGCTCCAACCACAGTCAAGAAGCTTGATACTATCTAAGACAAAGCAACCTGTTTGATTGGCACCACATCCATTAACATTCTATATATAGAATGATATATAGAGTATATTCCAGGTATACTACAGAAATTCACCAAGAAATTCACCTGAACACCACTTCCCACAAGTTTCCCTCAAAGCCACACACCATCCTGAGTTGGAAATATAATGTTCTTCCTTCTGTATTGCTGGATCAATATTCTAGAACTCCCTCACCAAGGGCATTGTGAGTCTACCCACCATCAAATGGACTGCAGCAGTTTAAGAAGGAAGCTCATCACCACCTTCTCAAAGGCAACTAGGGATGAGCAAGGTCAGTCAGTGATGCCCACGTCCCATAATAGAATGTTTTAAAAATGAAATGCAAATGCATGCTGCTAACTTTCTTGCCACCTTGGTAGTGAAATACTCAACCCAGCACCTGAAGGGAGAGAACTTGATTGCGGAGGTTTCTCTCGACAACAAGAATTCGTTGTTTGACTTCCTAGCTGATTATGCTCATGTACCTAACATTGTTATCAACATGGTGGGGGCTGGAAAATCCCAGCCCATCTGTTTGGAGTTATCAAAATGACTAAACGACTGTCCTTTATATTATTAGCACTGTATCATGATATGGTCACTGACAAGGTTGACGGGACAGCGAACAATGTCAGCAGCAGTGACAGAATACTTTAAAATATTTCAAGATCCATGTTAATCTTGATACAATGGACACATATTGATTACAATTTGACAAATGTGTGTACTTTATTTCACCAAACAAACTAGATTAGGATATATTCCAAATGCCAACTTGCTCAGTATCATTTACTATATTGAGTAATCAATATAATTTTCTCTCAGGTTGACAAAATTTGGACCTGTTCTGCATTGACATACTAAATGACAGAAGAGAGTTCAAAATTGTAAATATTGCCTGTCCTGAAGTGAAATATATTAATACATGACTTTACCCTTCATCACTGTGCAATACCTTATCCCTCAACTGATTCTAACACAACAAAGCATTTATTTCAGAACAACTCTCCAGATTAAATACATACAGATAGCTGTGGGACTGGAGGACAGTCCAGAGATACAAGGCTGTAAGAGATGAAAACAAGGACTAGAAATTTAATTTTAAATCTTTGCTCGACTGGGAGCCAATGTAGGTCAGCAAGTATGGGTAGCAGGTGAATGAGATGTGCTGCAAGTTAACACATGGGCAACAGTACCTCACATGACCTCAACTTTATAGCGAGTAGAATTTGGTAAAACCAATGGTTTTGAGGTGATTAGAGGGCTCTAGTTTGTAATTCAGTTATGAAGTTATTGCAGATAAATATGTGATATTAACCACACTTTGAGCATCTTGGAACAATTTGCAGTTTAATTGTTTACTGACACTGATTGAAAGGAAATAATCTGAGCTGTTAAATACAAGGAACAGGAAGACCTGGTAATTTTCTGAACTGTAAAAAATACAGGTAAAGCATAATGTAGTCACTTCCGTTTCCCACTAATATAAAGTTATAAGTTTTCTATGTGCTTAACATGATCGTGGTTAAGCACATTTACATTCATGCAAAACTTCTTGTGGGACAGATCACTGAAAATAAAACTAAATTCCTGAAAAAAAAAGAACTTCGATCCTTATTGCAATATTTGGAACATATACAAAAAGAGGTTGAATAGGTTAACAATGTTTTGCATTACCGTGAGATCTGATTAATTTTCTCACAATAAACTACAGATTACCCAGAACTCTGCTGCTCATATAATTACTTGCAGGAGTGTCAATCGCTGTACCTGTGCTCACTGGACATCATTGACTCCCAGTCTAGCAACGTCTTGAGATTAAAATTTGTATCTTTGATTTCAAATCCTGTGTGGCCTCATCATCCCTTTCTATGTAATCTCCTGCGGTGTCACATCCTCCAAATATCTGTGCTTCTGTAATTCTTGACTCATTCTCAGCCATAATTGCTCCACTGGGTTGACTGTGCCTTCAATTGTCTCGTTATCTAGCTCTATTCTCTCTCTACACATCTCCAGCTCTCTACCTTGCTTTCCTCTTTTAAGAGAGTTCTTCTATCTCTCTTTGGCCAAGCTTTTGGAACTTTGACCTAGTATGTAATTTGTGACGCATTGTGATACTTTGTTTTTAATGCTCCTGTGAAACAACTTGGGAAATTACATTACAGTAAAGGCTGTATAAAAATATAAGTAAAAAGCTAACCAGTTATGTATTAGTAATAAGCATGCTCCTTGATGGTAAGCTGGAATATTTCCATCAGAAACAACATCTGAGAATTTTTCCCACTTAACAATCATCAGTATATTGGCGATTCAACCAGTGAGCAAAAGGGCAGAGTGGTGATTTTCACAACATTCATGACATGACCTTATTCTTTTAACCTGATTTTTGAACATTGGTCAAACTTGCAGAGAAACTGTTGAAAAAAATAATCAGTGTTTTGTTCCTCCCAAGTAAAGTCTTGCAACTATTGACCTTCAGTTTTTTGGCTGAAAATGTATGCTTGGCAATACTGGGCTGTACTGCCAAATCTAATCCTCCTGTTTTAAGATATTTTCAATGTAATTCTAAAGTAATCATACTGCTATTTCTGTTCTGTGTGCTTCAGAATAGGATGAAAATGGGACAAGTACACAGGAAAAAAAAATTTTATTATATGAGAAAAGCTACTAGCAGCCAGACAACAGAAATACAAATGGCTATATCATTCTCAATACATTATATTTTAAATATATTTATTCTAAAATATTAAACGTTTTGACAAATCTATGGAACTTACATTTAAATAGTTCAGGTCATATTCAAGGATATTCACATTTATGTAATCACCACTGGCTCATTACTATCTGAACAGTTAATGTGTTTGCTGGGTGTTTTTCTGTTAACTATTTTGACAAAGGAATAAAACAAACAAAAACTCTCTCCATTAATAAAACAGGCAGAAAGTTTCTTTATTTTTCTGATAAATAGTGGAGATGTGTCAATGTGTTTTGATCCATTGTGGCCAACGATTGTTTACGGGCTCACAACATTTATCTTATATCTTTTGTCTTATATGAGTAATCAATCAAACACTAAAATAACAAACATACTGTAATTTGTTGGTTAGGAAAACACCTTTTTCCATTAGTACAGGGGTCAATAGCCAGGTTCATGGATTTACAGTAAGAGGCAGAAATGTAAGAGAAGGGTTGAGGAGATTTTTTTTTTTACCTGGATGCTGGTGGGAGTCTGGAACTCACTGCTTAAATGGATGGTTAAGTCAGAAACTCTTAGAACATTTAAGCAGCATTTAGATATTCACTCATGTTGTCATTGCCTCAATGGCTATGGGTGAAGAGCTGAAAATGGATTAATGTAGTTAGATCTTTGTTGACTCGTGTGGACATGATCAGACAAATGGCCTCTTTTGGTGCTGTAAATATCTATGAGTCTATACACATTTCTCTTACTCTACAGCAAGAGTGGACAGCATTTTCACACCCCAATAAAATGGAGCACATTGGTCAGACATTATCAAATTTTGCCAAAGAGATTCGAAAGGATCATTTGATGCACTATTTTTGCACAGGCATTGGTTCCAAGGCATATTTTTGACAACAAAGGGACTCTCTGACCAATGCATTGAGTAAATTACTTGCTGTTTGTTTTAAACCATTATAAATCAGTGACAACAATAAAATCTGGAACAAATAAAATCTGAACACCAAGTTCAGCTTTTCCTCCACAATCATTTGAAATGTATGCTTCAGTTCCAGGCATATTCTATCTTTAACAGACATCTTGATGGCATTTTCTTCTCTTTTATAAAGAAATATTCAAAGTTTTCCAGTTACACAATTTTGAGAAAAAAATGTGATTAATATGATTGGAAGGATACAATGCAACTCACAGTTGAGCTTTAGCTGATATTTATTACCAAGATATGCATGAACCATGTTTTTAATGATTTACTGGTAAGTGGTTGGTTGCTGAACATTTCTATATTTTCCCCCTTCTATTCCCTTTAAACTAGGCCTTTTATTTAAAGTCAGTCTTAGGAAAGTACAAACTTCAATCAAGGAAAGTAAAAAGATAAGTGAGTTAATAATAAAAATATTAACTCTGATCTAACACCATGTTGAAGGATTTATCTTCATCAGGATATTTGCAGCTAAGTAACACAAGCACTATATATAGGTAACTTAATGTTGAAATATTTTACAGACATTTATGATAGCTCCTGGTTTACACATGTATTACCATCACAGGAACTTTAGTGTCTGGGCAAGTGCAAAGCCATTTGGTTACAAACAGTAGCACATTTCCATCAGTGGTCCCAGTTAAGATGGAGACTGAGATCTTTATATCTTCAGGTCACATGCTATGGTGCAGTGGTAAAATCATGAGCATATCTCTGAAAGATATACTGCTTACTAGCCATGAGACATTACTCAACTAACACAGAAACTTCATGTGAGTGTAGATTTCTCTAACGCGCAAAGGAATGTGTGTGATGGGGCTAAGTGGCTGCTTGATAGAAAAGATGTTCAACAAATAAGCATATATGTTTAAATTCTGACTATTGATTAAGTTAAAGCGATGATATTCTTCTCCTCCTCAGGGTTGAGGATAGCATGCGTGGAACTAAATTTCATATATTAAACAAGGCTCATATTTGCATAGGCAAGTGAGTGGTACAGTGAAAGTCTTTTGTAACACAGATGCTGGGATCTAATAAGTGAAATAGCACTACAGCTGGACTATGTTAATAAAAAAGTCTTATTTTCTCACATTTGTAACTGGCAAAATGAAGATTTAAATCATGGTTTACTTCTTTTGGGTGCCATGAGACCCCAGTACTATAAGCAAATTTCAGCATTTTAAGCCATTTTATACTGGGCTTGCACCATAGAAGTAACAGAACAAAGGTGATGGATCCGGTGATATATTGCAGCTGTAAAGACGAGTGGACACATGATCTACAGCAGCCATATCTGCAGTACCTGTAACTAAAGAATATTCTGCTCAGAGTTGATGAGTTGGAGTTTGGACTTTGCATTACAGTTAGGAGGAAGAAGTTACTTGCACATTTTATTCCATGAGGTTTGAACATCCAGTAGGTTAAATACTTCAGTCTTAGTCTATCGTCAGAGATAGTGGATGTGACCAAGAGTGAGGATGCATACCAAGACACAAAATGTAGGACTGGTGAATCTTCAACCCTTGGATTTGAGAGGATAAGTCCTGTGAGAATGTTTCTCTTGTTGGGAATCTTGGACTGGAGGCAAATTTTCAGAACAACATGGAAAGGAGGGAGAATTTCTTTTCACAGAAAGTCATGAATCGTTGGAATTTTCCACCCCAAAGAGATAGTGAAGCTGGGTCGTGAATATAATCAAGGATGACATAGACAGGTTTAGAAAAATGAGGAAGAAGTGAAGGCAGGAAAGTAAAAGGATCAGATCCAAGAGGATGGCATTTATTGGTGGAACAGTGTCAAGGCCCCAAGAGCCTACACCCACTCGTATTACTAATGCTCTTATCTTCTTAGCATGCAATGTTTCTTTCCAGTATTTCCTCAATCTTACAATGTTGTTTGAAACAAAATTTGGATTACTGTAAAACAATAACAGCGGCAGGCTGGAGCAATAAAGTGATTTAAAGGACATCCAAGCAAAGGACATCCAATGATTTTGAGCATGCTGTTCTTTACACTGTTTGCCATCATTTGTACCAGATCTTACAATGCCAACAACAACAAAGCTGAGACATCTGTTGGTATGTAATATTAGGACCCATTGAAAGACATGATAGAAACACATATAAAATAATTGTCTGGGAAGTCTAAACTTCTAATGAGCTGATTTGCTGCATGGAATCTTTCACAAATTCCTGTTTATGCTGAGATCAGGGTTAGAGGTTTGGGTTAGATGTACACTACATACACTGCTTACCACTGAGTTACACCAGAGATTAAACAATGTACCTCAACTCACCACCATAACAGGCATGCACATCTCCTGACATAGCTATTGCCACAGCCCTACTCAGCCACCCATTTTATGCACCTTCTCACTCACTCTCAGACTCACTGAAAACCTTTGAGATTTTTAAACATTGATCTGGATATGCCAACTGATCTCAAAGGATAAGTGTCCATTGAACAGTTCCTCTTCATTGTTGGTCTTCCTTGCTGGTTATGTTGAAGCATCACTGCTACAGCCAGTAAGAAGGTTACAATAAGGTTGGGGGCACTGCAACATTCACAATTAGTGAATACACCCACCTCACTGCAACAAGAAATATAGGCCGTTAGGTCTTTGCTTTCCTTTGTCATAGAAAATGGAGTGGTAAAAAAGTTATATTCATGCAAACAAATTGGACTTGCTTGTTTTGATGCGAAATAACTGGACAATTGGGATTATAGGCAGGCTTCTTTTTTTTCTGCAACATGCCAATGTATGAACCCAAGAATGAGCGTAGTGCAGAGGAAAAATGGTCATGAATCTTTTATCCTATTTTGCAACTGGATGGAATTACATTTGATTTTCCCATCAACCTTGCCTGCATGTGAACCTTCAGAGTCATTACCTTGTACAATATCCCTCTCTTCAGCTTTGAGCCAAAGTTCTTTGAGCTAAAAACACTGACTACTGATATGGCTACGTTGGATTTCCCAGGTTTCCATTATCAGCCACATCCTACAGCCACAGCACATCACCTACATCGCTATTGATGTTAATTTAACTAATTAGGTTTCAAGATTAGAATTATTACTCAGTTGTTGTCTATCATTTTGCAAGTAGCTTCACTAGTCAAGTTATCAATTTAGTGTAATACTGTACTTATATCTCTGCAATACCAAGTTTTACTACTGTCATTGCTTTAGGACTTAAAAAAAACATAGAAACTCAGCAATCCATTTCTTACCTGTGCACCTCATCAAAACATGCACTTTTTGAAATGGAAAGCAATAGAAGGAAAATTAGTGCTTATCTTTATGAATGGATTTTAACTTGTTTTCGTAAGGATAAGTCATTTTAATTTGGCTATGGCTAATATCATTAGAGATATAAATTTCCTCACGTATTGCTTGGAATAACCTTAAATTCTCTGCAAAAATGACGACTTTAAAATTTCCATTTAAATGGCCAGGAAATTGATGAAAACTGAAGAAAAGCAGCCACTGTGCTAATAAGGTGTAAAATGCTCAGTCTTATCTGAACTGGCAGCAATGTCGAAGAGAGTGAGTAATGATGTTTCTTCTTCATCATGAACCTCTTGTTCCACAACTGCATGGGCGGATTGTGGTTCCTGGTTACTTGAAAGAAGACAAGCCGAAGTGCTTGTGGTGAAGAGAACTAGGGCAAGTGAGCAATATATACATACACAATCCATAACTTGGGAATTAGCAGAGATTGTAGGATGTGGGGACATTTGAATGTTAGAAGAGAGAAATGGTGCAAAAATACCATTAACTTCATTTATTTTCATCAGAACTGCCCAGGGCCCTCAGTTACAGTGTCATTCAATTACGGAAACCAACGTTTCTTCAATCATGGAGTGAACACATAGCAATACCGGCTCCTGGCTGGTCAGTTGCTGCTGTTCACATTGCCCTGCCAGACAGGGAAGTGTCTTCAGTGCATGTTGTGGAATGTGTTGTGCTGTGGTTCACAGAGTTGTTCCAATTCGGAAGGGTGCCTCTCCTCTTGTCCATATTCTTCAGTAAGGCATCTAGTGCAGTACTAGAGAACCCTAGAGCCTGATGTCTACCCTGTTGCACGACTCTCAGATTATTGTTTTCTCCAAATAATCTAAGATTTTGAGAGCAGAGGGTCAACTGAAGTATAGGGAGAAATGGCACACAGTTAGAGCTGGTTATCAGAAGGGTACAAATGCAATTTCTTCAGGAGAACATTTAAGTTTACGATTTCTGGAAGCATCTTGGTCTCTGTATCATTCAGCTTTGCTGAGTAGTCCTGTGGGGGTTGGGGGGTGGGGGTGGGGGGGGAGCGGGGGCCACAATTGTACTGAATTTTCTCATGGACATCCTATTTCTGGACCCTGAGCCTTTGAGGCTTTGTACAGAAGCCAGTTTAATTTTAGTAGAGTTGGCTGTACAACAGACAAGTGGCACTGGGACAAGGCAGGGCCATTGAGAGGGACAGAAGAAATGACCAGCTCGCAGCCCCACTTGGGGAAGTAAGTGCTGACCAGGTATGTGGGGAGGGAGAGGACACCACGAGATGGAAGGCCCAATCACTATGTCCAAATGGATGAATATTGGCCAGAACAATCTCAGCGAACAATGTCCAGGAGAATTGGCTTAAAATGCCCACAGATATTCTGATAACATCTTACTGCAAGATCATATAATGGTACTCTGGGTGTGCTGTATGATCATCGAGGGGGAAAATTTCCTTCAGTTGTCTCAAGTATTAAATTCTTTAAAACAGTACAATTTTGAAAAGGATACAAGTGCTAAATGTGACTCTTCAAATTCGAGCAGTTCCCAAAATAAGAATCAGTTAAAATTTAAATTGAACTCTTTTCTTAATTTATTTTCATGAACATCAGGTACTTGGTGTACTCTTCATATTCAGGATGACTTTTCATGAATATTCATATACATCGCATATTCACATAATTCTCCAACTGTTTTGGAAAGTCAAGTACATTTGCCACCAAATTATCAATAGAGTCCTAATGGGTAAGCTTCCCCTTAGAAATAAAGTCATCTCCTCCTCATCTTTGTTGCTAATTAGCGACAATTATAGGGGTGGTGGAATAGCAGTCCTTCAGGTACCTCAAACAACATGGGTTTTGTATTCATTGCTTGTCCATAATTTGCCCACAACTTTCAATTACTAGAACTGTGTTTCTCATTAATTATAACTTTAATTTATTTTAAAAACTATGTCCATTGAACACAATCATTCTAATTGCAAGTTTAGTTTACAGGTAGTAGCCCCACTCCTGGATTTTTTCTAATTTGAAAGTCCCTGTGTAGATAACCTGGCAGGAGGTGAAGCTGATCATTACCAGTAATGTACTGAGATGCACATATCTGGCAAAATCAGGTACTGAGAGTGGAATTAAAACATTAGTTATAGGATGTAATACTTCTTCCCTGGTGTGCCACATCAGACATGTACAAAGTTGGTATGGAGTACCTGTTTGTGAAACCATCACAATATTTTTGTGTCACAAACTGCAGATAGGTGTTGACCAGAATTTAAACCCCAATGGATTAACCAGGATGTACAACTGTTAACTATTCTGTACAAATTTGAGAAGAGTTCATGAGTGCTAACTATAAAATCTGAATCTAAAATGAATTATAGTGCAGACAATAGCTGGATATTTGGAAAAATATCATTATTTTGACCAATTTTAAACTATACACAGAATAGCTCATGGATTTTAGAAAAATGTATGCAACCAAGGATTATTTGCCAATTTCAGACATTTCTGTCCAAATAATCCAAGACTGAGTTATTTCAAAAGAAAGCCCTCCATTTTAAGGCTGGCTGAGTTACTTTCTTGAAACAAAAGGAAGACAGAAAAAGGAACAATGTTCAAACATAACATCTCTCACACATGATTCTTTAACTTGGCTCTTGTAAAAAAAATGCCTCTGGTAAACCATCCACAGTATTCCAGGTAGATTCACTAGCATTTTACTGCTGGGATGATGCTACTTTCATCGAGATCCTCTTTGATCCTGCAGCTTCTCTGTCATCCTTTCACCCTTGTTTAATATCCTCC
Organism: Rhincodon typus; assembly: GCF_021869965.1. NCBI lineage: Eukaryota > Metazoa > Chordata > Chondrichthyes > Orectolobiformes > Rhincodontidae > Rhincodon > Rhincodon typus. The sequence continues at coordinate 53,776,978 of NC_063345.1, forward strand.
TCAGCTTTGTCAGTCCCTGCTAACTTTCATCTCTCAGCTATACCGTAAGATACAGGAATACTTCTACCTTGCACAGAGGACAGTGATGAAGCTGAACAAAGACTGCAAAGCACCTGCTGCAGATGGAAAACAAACAAAATACTGGGGTACATTACTTCAGGGATAGAATTCAAAAGCAGGAGTTATTTAAGGCTAGTAAAGAACCTGGTTTAGAACACACGAGAAGTGCTGTGCATAGTTTTGACTTCACTTATTAATAGGAGGAAGAGGCATACGCGAGTTTCTGTAATAAAATAAACATTTTTCTAGATGATACCAGAACTGAGCAATTTTACTTGTCAGATAACTGGCTGGAGCGCTTTAAGATTATATACAAAAAGTGTGGACAAAGAAAATAAAATGTTTTGACTTGTGGATGTGTCAAAACTAGGGCCCATATATAGAGAAGAGACATGAATAAAATCAGCAAGAAATGCAGAAGGAACTTCTTTAGCCAGTGAGTGGTTAAAATGTGAAACTTTCTGCCAAAAAGACCATTGAACAAAAATGGTATAAATGCATTCAAGGTGAAGCTAGCTAAGTATATCAGGAGAATCAAGTACTAGATTATACTGATAAAGTTGGATGGAAAGCTTTGGGAGGAGCTCGTGCAGAACGTGAACTCCAGCATGGATCAAATTAGCTGTTCCTGAGCTCTAAGATCAATGTTAATATTAAACTTTTAATGATTTTCACCATTCACAGTAAATGCAATGACTTACCAAAATACTTATTATACATACATACTAATCTTATGTGTTTCATACATTAGATCACATGGCCCCTCTGCATCTCAAAGCTCTGCAATTTCTCAGCATTTAGATAATATGTTGATTTTAATTCTTCCTGGTAAAATGGATGATTTTGCACTTCCCCACATTATATTCCAGTTTTCAGATCTTTGTCCATTTACTTAACCTTTCTATATCCCTCTTTACCCTCCTTATATCCTCTTCACAACTTATTTTCTTACACATCTCTTTCTGTCAACAGCAAATTTAACAACCATATTTTCATCTTCATGCAAGTCATTCATATAAAATGTAAAAGGTTGAGCAACCAACACTGATCCCTGTGGAACAACAGTTATTACAAACAAAAAGACCGATTCATGCTTATTCATTGCTTTTTGTAAGCTATCCAATCTGTTATCCATGTCAATATGCTACCCATTACACCATGAGTTTTCTGTAGAAAAGAGGCTTTTTCCTGCATCGTATCAGCATCGTATCAAATGGGTAAATATGCATGTTGTCGGAGTGCTAATATTTTTACAAATATTGTGCAAGTTTCTTATCTTCAGCTTGCAATGCTTGATTGTACTGTTTGATGCCCTAACAGCTGGACTTTTGGTTCAGTGGTCTCACAAAGAGATGGATAAGTTCTGGTTGAGTTCTGCTCAAGCTCATTCCTATGTTCAACTTAAACTTTGAAAGCACTAAGCTTGGCTGTAAAAAAAGACTCTTAGAGCGTTTGTCGATTGCTGATAGCTTTCTCTTGCAGCCTCCAGCTGTCCTCTATGTAGACCTACATCCAGTTTCCAAATGGCATTCCCTCAAGAAGTCACTGGAAAAGTTTGTCATTCCCACAGATCACTGGCCCAAGACCATCCAAAGCTTGTCATTGGGAAAAAGTGGAAGCCAGATGCAAACAATGTAAGGAGCATGCAGCCACACCAATGCTGTACTCACCCACTGCCATGACCATGTTTTGCCCCAATGTGGCAGATTCTGCGGTAGCCGCATTGATCTGTACAGCTACCTACGGACTCACTCTGAGAGCGGATGTGAGTCATCCTCATCTGCGAGGGACCACCAATGATGACTACATAGACCAACAGTGTCTGCATGCTGAATCTTAAAATGGTCTACTTTGAACTTAAACATTCCTTCATCTCTTGATAAATTCTTAGCTACCTAAAGTTGTTATAATTCTTCTTAGTACAACTTTGCTGAGATTTGAAGTTTTCTCTAAACAGGTCGAGCTCATGTTGAGGCCTGTTCACAAAGAGTTATTGTTTCTGCCTCTGCAGGTGAGGCACCATCCATCGTGACTGAAGCTTCAATAATCTTGAATTTATTTTGAAGCTTTAAGACCTCTTCCGAAAATGATTGAAGATGTCTTTCCAACTCCATAAAGCTTAATAGTTCAAATTCTGTGGTGACTTTACTGGCTCTAGAAATTTATGAAGCTTCATTTACTTTAATTACTGACTGAACTAGCCCAAGGTTACTTTTTTGCTGTCTACTTTGGGAGAAACATTTATTTCTGAGGAAGGCAATGGCCGAGTGGTATTATCACTGGTCTATTAATCCAGAGACCCAAGTAATGTTCTGGGGACATGGGTTTGAATCCCACCATGACAGATGGTGGAATTTGAATTCAATAAATATCTGGAATTAAGCATCTAATGGTGACCATGAATCCATTGCCGATTGTTGGAAAAACACATCTGGTTCATAAATGTCATTTAGGGAAGGTAACTGCTATCCTTACCTGGTCTAGCCTACGTGTGACTCTCGACCCACAGCAATGTGGTTGACTCATAGCTACCCTCTGGGCAATTAGGGATGGGCAATAAATGCTGGCCTAACCAGCAACATGTGAATGAATTTAAAAAAAAATCTAACTATGGCTGGATTCCTGTTGTTGCAGGGTGGTGCATGTGTGGAATGAGCTGCTAGAGGAAGTACTGGAGACCGATACAATTACAGCATTTAAAAGGCATTTGAATGGGTACATGATAAGGAAGGGTTTAGAGGGATATGGGCCAAATATTGGCAAATGGGACTAGATTAATTTAGAATATCTGGTTGGCATGGACGAGTTGGACTGAAAGTTCTGTTTCCGTGCTGTACCACTCTATCACTCTATAATCTCCTGGTTAGGTTCTCCACAGTATGTAGACAACTTTATATCTTTACCAATTTTTTTGAACAAAGGACTCATTCTCTGTGTAAGAAAAAACTGAATTTGGAGGAATGGTCTCTTCTGAATGTAATAGCATAGACAAGTCAAATGTATCAGAATTGGGTAAATGAATGACTTGCGTGCTGATTTACTTCTCTGAAACTACATTTTGAAAGAGCAGACATCATCCTGAATGTGCTCTGGTAACTGTTTTCTTTGGCTTCTCTTTCTTATGCATTTTCATTTTCTGTTTTGAAAGAAGAGTGAGGCTGCCCCAACTTCTCGCTATCTGCTACCTGAAAAATGTATGTCTAAAACCATATAGCTTTGCTTCATAATTAATTGCAATGATGAGAATTATGTACCAGTTCTTCCAGTGCGTGGTCTTTTACTCCAATTCTTGTATGTCTCACATCACAGAGTTTAGTGGAGGATGGATTGAGGTTTCATGTCCTCAATCATCTAAAAAAAAAATCATTCCTCTGCTTCCAAATTCAACCTAAAACTTTTTCACTACAATCTACTTTGATCTCCATAAACCAGAATTCATCCTGCAGGTTTATATGATAAAGAAAGTCAAATTTCTATTATGAATCCGTCACATTAACCAGAAAGAATTCATTCCTGCCCGTCTGCATCCCTTACTGCTGGGATTCCCGCACATGACTGTGATCTGTTTTAATTTTCTGTGCTGCTGTTGTAAGCTTACCCGAATCTCTTTGTGCTCATAGCCCTGAAACTGGCTGGATTGGGTTTCTACCAGTTGAGTACCTTTGTGGCTTGGACTACACACTGTTCTTTTCCACACTTGTCTTTGATATACTTTGAATACTCTTTAATTCCTCATCTTTGTAAGTATTTTAGTTTCTGTAATTTACTTGCTGTGGCAGATTGATTTCTTCCTGTTACTAACCACATACTGTGGCCCTTCTCCCATGCAAATGTTCTTGATCTTCAGCTCATTGCTTGATCCGTGCATTGCTGCAAGACTTTCTGAGCATTTTGATATCTACCATGCCAAGTTTGGCTATTTTAGGCCTTCTAAAGTAGAGCTACTTTTGGCGAGGCAAAATTTGCATTCCAAGTACTTTGACTGAGACTCCAGAAACTTTGAGTTCTTCAACCTACAGCAGCCTTCCCACGCTACCACAAGAAATCAGATTTAGACAGGCAGAACACAGAATTTCAACAATTACTTTGCTGCTCAGTGGACTAATCCTACCAAGTGTCTAGAGAAGTACAGAATGTGTCAGTAGCAAGGGAATGGAAGGAAGAAATATATATGACGGTGGTATCTCTCAGATTGATCCAATGTCGATTGCTCTCTCTAACATACAGATCCAGGTGCTGGCAGCAGCAAAATCAACAGGAATTGTACACAGGAAGCCCCGGCTGATCCAGCAATAAATGGAAACCACATCCCAGAGACAGAGATTAACATATGGTCACTATCCAGCTCAATCTTTCTCTGACTGAAGAAAAATCAACACATTATCCGAAAGAGGAAGGTGTGCACTATATGTCTTCACAAAGGGGCAAATATGAGATTAAAACCCCACAGCAACCTGCATTTAATCATAATTAGTAAAAAGTCAAAAGAACCAACACAGGAACCATCGTGTCATTTTTGATTGGCTGCATAATTGGTGAGAATTCACATTGTACTCATATTAAGACTGGAGCTGAGGTTTGACCTGTGTTACAAGAGGCCATTGAAGCGAGAATGTGTTAGCCTTGATCTAGAAGAGCAGATAAATTATACAAAGGCCTGTATTTGTGCAAAAGAAGATAGACTTGCTTTAGAAGTCAAAACTTCAATGAACAATGAGGATTTTAAAGTCTCATTCATAACAACATAACTGGAGCTTTCTGAAGGGTAATTTTTGATGTGATTACTCATGATCTGTCCTGTCAAAATCAGACCATTCTACCAAAGTTCCTAATTGTATTGACATTTTAACACTGCAGGTTTTTACTTTATTTTCTTTGACTTTTTTCAGACTCTCTCCATTCACTTTTCCTCTTTTTAATCTACTGGTTCCAGCTGGTTTCATGTTTTTTTGGTCACTTAATGGCTGTTATGAATGGTAATACTGCCATCTACTGTCCGTGCAAAGAAGTTCTGAAGAATTTTCCAAAATGGGAGCCAATCCAATAAGTATTAATGTAATTGCAGCATTCGGAAAGATCCATGTATTGTTTAGGCCATAAAATTGACTTTTTAAGTGCATTTAAGAGCTAATTCCTGTTTAGTAAACAGTTGATAAGAGAATATTTGTGTGGAGCAAGTTGATTTTGTAAAATACTCAAAATCATCTTCTCCCTTATTGTTCTAATTCAAGACATTCTTTAAAATAGAATAGTTTCACTTTCCATTTCTAATGAGGACTTTTTTTAATAAGAAAAATATATTGAAGTAGTCACATGGTCACATTTTCTTTGCACACTTAAATCACTGTTGTTATGCTATAACTTTCCATTTGGTCCAACCTCATCCTAAAAGCTGTATATTTACGAATCTCTGTTCTCTTCTAGCTGGCAGGTTAGAATGGCTTGAGGCCTGAATTGCTCATAATCTTAAATGTGGTAGTAGGCCGGAAGGAGGCCTGATGCGAGGATGATATAACATATTGTAATGTCTGCCAATGATCCCAGTCAAGGGTGGAACAGAATGTCTTAAAGAGAAGCTATTTTGAATAGCCATGACATTTTGGGTATCTCCCAATGTTGCATTTGAGGTTTAAATGTAGAACTATCTAGACCAACTGCCCTAAATGAGTGAATGGTAATATTGCATTTTTAACATGATTTTACTAATACTTACTGTGATTAAGGATACCTTCACATAACTAAACCACATCATGGACGAAATATATAACATCTGGCAACAATGCTGGATGGAAGCAACAAAAGAACCTATGAAAAAAAGTTAAAAATAAATCAAAAGAACAGATTCGGAGATAGTAAGAACTGCAGATGCTGGAGAACCTGAGATAACAAGGTGCAGAGCTGGATGAACACAGCAGGCCAAGCAGCATCAGAGGAGCAGGAAAGCTGACGTTTCGGGCCTAGACCCTTCTTCAGAAATGGGGGAGGGGAAGGGGATTCTGAAATAAATAGGGAGAGAGGAGGAGGCGGATAGAAGATGGATAAAGGAGAAGATAGGTGGAGAGGAGACAGACAGGTCAAAGAGGTAGGGGTGGAGCCAGTAAAGGTGAATGCAGGTTGGGAGTTAGGGAGGGGATAGGTCAGTCCAAGGAGGACGGAGAGGTCAAGGGGACGGGATGAGGCTGGTAGGAGGGAGATGGGGGTGGGGCTTGAGGTGGGAGGAGGGGATAGGTGGGAGGAAGGACAGGTTAGGAAGGCGGGGACAAGCTGGGCTGGTTTTGGGATGCGGTTGGGGGAGGGTGATTTTGAAGCTTGTGAAGTCCACATTGATATCATTGGGCTGCAGGGTTCCCAAGCGAAATATGAGGTGCTGTTCCTGCAACCTTCGGGTGGCAACGTTGTGGCACTGCAGGAGGCCCAGGATGGACATGTCGTCTAAGGAATGGGAGGGGGAGTTGAAATGGTTCGCGACTGGGAGGTGCAGTTGGTTGTTGCGAACCGAGTGTAGGTGTTCCGCAAAGCAGTCCCCAAGCCTCCACTTGTTTTCCCCCATGTAGAGGAGGCCACATTGGGAACAGCGGATACAGTATACCACATTAGCAGATGTGCAGGTGAACATGTATCCGCTGTTCCCGATGTGGCCTCCTCTACAGTGCCACAACGATGTCACTCGAAGGTTGCAGGAACAGCACCTCATATTTTGCTTGGGACCCCTGCAGCCCAATGGTATCAATGTGGACTTCACAAACTTCAAAATCTCCCCTCTCCCTACCGCATCCCAAAACCAGCCCAGCTTGTTCCCGCCTCCCTAACCTGTCCTTCCTCCCACCTATCCCCTCCTCTCACCACAAGCCCCACCCCCATCTCCCACCTACTAGCCTCATCCCGCCTGCTTGACCTCTCCGTCCTCCCTGGACTGACCTATCCCCTCCCTAACTCCCCACCTACACTCATCTTTACTGGCTCCATCCTCGCCTCTTTGACCTGTCCGTCTCCTCTCCACTTGTCTTCTCCTTTATCCATCTTCTATCCATCTCCCCCTCTCTCCCTATTTATTTCAGAATCCCCTTCCCCTCCCCCATTTCTGAAGAAGGGTTTAGGCCCGAAACATCAGCCTTCCTGCTCCTCTGATGCTGCTTGACCTGCTGTATTCATCCAGTTCTACACCTTGTTATCTCAAAAGAATAAATTATATGTCTTAAATTGGAAAATCAATTGATTTGTTTTCATATTCCCAGTACAATATAGAAGGAACATTGCCCATCCATTGCTGCCCCCGCTTAAAAGAAATTGAATGAGTAGCATATTTCTCACACATTCTGCTCCTTGTTCCTCGAGACAGATAAAATTAAAGTGCAGCACTCAAGAGTTATATACGGTAATCGAACAAGTCAATGCATCTAATCAACAACATAAATTAGAAACCAGAATTTGATGGGATTTTAAATATTGCAAATATCCCTATTTGAGCATTGCAGTTTCCATGTTTTGAAAGAATTACTATTTTTGGAGCTAACTTCATGTGCAAACTAAATGGAATGCAAAGTGGCATAATATGTTGTGTAGCACTACCAACATGATAATTAAGACAGTCTTCAAACAGATCTAGCATCTCAAATCTGGGCATCCACAAGGCACAGTGGGCCATCAGCAGTGACAGAACCATATTCAACACACAATCTGCAATACTGGTGAGGCTACATTGCAGGATTATCTGCATGCCAAGCAGTTGAAACAGAAAGCAATAGACAGGAAGTTCTGAGGAAGGGTCACTCGACCCGAAACGTTAACTCTGGTTTCTCTCCATAGATGCTGCCAGATCTGCTGAGCTTTTCCAGCAATTTCTATTTTTGTCTCATGCAATAGACAGAGCCAAGTGATTCTACAACCCGTGGGTTAGATCTAAGCTCTGCAATTCTATCACGCTCAGTTGTGAATGGTGGTGGCCAATTCAACCACTAAAGGAAACAAATATTGGTAAAGTCACCATAGTCCCTGAGGACCATAGGACAACACTCTGATTAGAGAGAGATGACTGGTGGGAGTTTAACCTGAGGGCAACCAAACCTTAGGTTAGGGGCAGGTTGAGAAGGTGGGACTGTCTTGGTGACCTCAGCTTGTGTAGGAGTGAACCTGGGCTATTGCCGTCACCCTGCATTGCAAACCAGCTGTCCAACCAACGGAGCTAACTGACTCTCAATGAAACAACTAATAGAGTTTGGAAGGGTTCACGTGTATTTTCATTCTCAGTGGTGGGGGAGTCTGACACAACAGTGCAAGGGACAAGCATTTATAACTGCTTTGAACTCGAAATGCCAAGTGGATGATTCATCTTGGCCTCCTCCTCAGCATCCCAATATTACAAATATCAATCTTCAACCAAGCTTGTTTACTCCACTTGATATCAAGAAACGGCTGAAAACAATAGATATTGCAAAGTTGTTGGTCCTGATATATTTCCAGCAATAGTACTGAAGACTTGTGCTCCCCGAGCTAAACAATTCCTGTAGAGCTCTAAAACTGGCATCTGCCTGACAATTTGGAAAACTACCCATGTACGTCCTATCGAAAAAGATATGACAAATCTATCTGACCAATTACTTCAATAACTATCTACATTTTATTAACAGCAAAGTGAAGGAAGAGATTGTTAGTTCTATTAAGTGACACTTACAAAGGGATAACCTGCTCACTGGTGTTCAGTTTGGATTCCAACAGAGCCACTGAGCTTCTGACCTCAGTGGAGTCTTAATAATAACAAGGCTAAAAGAGCTGAACTCCAGGTGTGATGTGGAAGTGACTGCACTTGATATCAAGGTAGAATTTGACAGAGTATGCATCAAGGAGATCTAGCAAAACTAGAGCCAATGGATATAAATGGACAACAAGGGAAGGAATCCTTCTTAAATTAACTTTATTGTGATCAAACATATGGGTCGGTGAATAATCAAGGGGGATCCATTTCATCGCTTCTCACCCAGGACCTTGACAAATTGACGTATCCCTTTTGGAACTGTAATAAATTGGGAAACCTGATCCGGGGGCAGGCCATAACAGATATTTGAACCGCTCATATGTACAATATATGAAGTATTTGATCAGTTCTGTACTTGTAATGATAATTTTCAATTCCCTTCCTAACCAGCTACTCACCCAGCTCTACAATTAATTATCACACAGCATTAATGGGAATTTATTCAATATATTGATGCATGCATATGGATCATCTCTGCCTCTTACCTTTTGAAAACATTTCACCATCCTTCCTTCAATCATTAAAATGCATTAAATTTAATGAATTGTCTCTCCAAAAGAGATGCAGACTGCAGATTTACTCTTGACACAATAGATTTGATACTTTTGCGCATTTTGAATTTTTACTTAGACATTATTATTGTATATTACCTCTGATTACCTCTGCGACTTTCAGTAATGTGAGGCAATAAAATAGTATGTTTGTATTAATCCCTGTTCATAGCAACAATGGATTGAATTTTCTATGCTGTGCCCCAATGGACTGAAGAAGGACATAAAAAATCTTTCTAATGCAATGTTGCAGTACCATCAATAGTATATATATGTTTGTCTGGTTTGAACTTAGACCTTGGGGCTTTGCTAAAACTCAATTGACATTTTGTTCAGAAAATTGACACACCTTTCCCCTTTTTCCAAAAGACACTAGATGATAACAAAAATATTCTTAAGCAGCATCTGAATCTTTGACATCATGCTGCCAAACATAATTGTTTTATTTTCCCTTTGCCCTTGCTGTTTCACAGACCAACTGCTTAAATGACGAAGATCTGTATAAGTTGCTAACTCATTTTGTTCAGCTCCCTGATATATACTGCATTTAGGGCTAACATGATAGAGATGATAAGTTGTTCTTCTGACAAATGACTGGCACATTACGTAAATAATTATTAGCATTGAACCACTTGTTGGTAACCACTTGCATTTTTATTTTAATTTTGTTGTTCTTAGAGCCTCAGTGTTTTAATGGCTTGTCAAATTCAGTTTCTGGCCAATGGTAATCTCCAAGATGTTGATAATAGGGGATTCAGCGATATGAATGCCACTGAATGTCAAAAGGCAGTGTTGGATTCTGTCATGTTGGAGATGGTCATTGCCTGGCACTTGTATGCCATGAATGTTACTTGCCATTTACCAGCCGAAACCTGGATTTTACCCAGATTTTGCTGCAGGGGGACATGGACTACTTCCGTATGTGAGGAGTTGTAACAGATGCCAAACATATTTGCTTATGATTGCACAATCTCCCCTTCTGACCTCATGATGGAGGTAAGATAATTCATCAAGCAGCTGAATATATTGGCATTGGATACTAGCCTGTGGAACTCCTGCAGGGATGCTCTAAGATGGATATGATAGAGCTTCAATAACCACATCCATCATCCTTTGTGCTCAATATGACTCCAATCAGTGACTTAGGACACCAAGCCACTAATGCACACACAAATCATGATTGGCCGAATATTTTTTAACTCCCGTTTTGTATATTTGCAGAAGCGTAAATATGTTGACTGATGTCCCCAGCCTGGAATATAACACACAGCAGATTTTTATCCTGATGACAGGAGGTATTTCGATTGCCTTACAAGTCTACCTTTTGAAGTCTCACTCTTTGATGCTTTTCTAACACCCTATGAGGTGTGACATTTCAGGGGTTCATACTGGGAACCTTTCAGCAGTCAGTACTTTGCATGTTCACAAGTTACATTATCAGCCAGCCTTGGCTTGCAGGCTCTGTTTAAAAAAAAATCTTATCCACATGCTCGTATATCTGTAAGTAACTCGAGTTCTGATCCATTGTCATGGCATTATATCAAAAAAGTGTACAAAATAAAAGAAAGTACATTACCATGAATCAATGTGGTTATCATGAGCTGGTCAGTGATGGTGTAAATGCTCAAATAAAGGGTTAACTACAGACTTTCGGAGGATTTCCTGAATAAATGCATTTCCCTCTGTAACTATTCGCAGGCTCTCCCTGGAGAATGTATATAAATGAACCAGGGCAGAATTTACTCTCAATAAGGTCTAAACTACACTCTAAATTGTTGCAAACCATATATTCTGAAAGCATACTTTGCTTAAATAGCACAACAAAAAATAGTTACAGCCATCGTTCATGCTCGAGCGCATGCAATTGTGTGCCAAACAATCAAATAATATAAACGCACAATTTGTGCAATCACTCAAGCCTCCATCACCATTCCCCGCAATGACCAACCCCCATGAAATGCTGACATATCTCACTGGTGCAAATCCAGGGTGTACATAGTTAGGTTCCTTTATGTCTAAATTATGGAAGGGATGATGTATAGGCCCTTCCTGCACTGAAACACAATTTTCATTTATTGTTAGAAAGTAATTATCTGGACACTTTCATTCTGCTTGGCTGGAGCTCTAATATCGGAGGTTGAATGTAAAGTTATGAGTCGTGTTGAGGCAAGTTTCCTAGGAAAACATTTAATGAGACAACAAATATTTAGAAAATATTTCAAGTACCAATTGATCTAAGGCCATGGGGCAAATTATGGCTATGATACTTGTTGTCTGCTTTCAAATCAAAGCATACTCTCAAATTATATGGCTTCATTCCATCAGCTGAAACATTGGACTGAATATTTTGTGCCCATACTGGCTGTGGTTTCGATAGGGAGGCCCTGCAAATAAAGCAGGAGACAGCTCACCAGCTGAGCTCACCCCCGTAATATAAAAGGTGGATGGATGGTGAAAATCAGCAGCTCACCCACCATGTGTAAATAAATATCAAAGGATCAACTGAGCTTGTTGAGAGCTCACTTGAGCCCAAAGTTGCCTGGTCCATGGCATAATGTAGCTGGCATGAAGAGGTAATTGGAAGTGGGCAGTCTGTTCCTGAAAAAACATTTTCAAATATATTGGAAGAAAGAAGAGTACTATCTTCAGAGGTTGCCCTATGCACATAAAGGGCACCTTATCCTCAAAAAGATAGTACCCACCTCTCCTTCTTCCACACATGAACTTCAAAACCCACATCTTCACACCCTCCGTCCAATTACTAATCACTCCTCACCCAACATCCCTCATTTGCCTGAGGCCAGAGATCCAAGGAGCCTTCATCCTGGTGCCAGTTGCAGACCTGGGCATTGTCACGGCTGATAGTGTTTCCTGACATGTGCTGATTTTATTACAACGAAAGATGAAATAATCCTTGGTCAGGGAAGTTACATTTTGAGTTAAGGACAATTCTTCCATCACAATTAATTAAAACAAATGGATCTGTTCTGCTGGTTAAGCACACCCAGACCTTGCCGGAATGTTTTACATGGAAGTTTAGGAGGTTGTATCATTTCAAACCAAACTGGATCAGAAGGAGAGTAAATGCAAGCAATGAATGTAGTTAATACATCCCCTAAAGAATTACAGTGAGAAAATACATAATCAAACCAAGAAAGTCCATTGAAACAACAGCTGGAAGCTCAATTGAATATATTCTTCTTGCAATATCTGGGTTACACGTTAGAGCATTCTCACATGAACTTGCAGAGTGGAGTTCTTGACTGCTCTGGTTACAGAGATCTCCATGCAGACAGCAGGCATAATTTTTAATGAGGATCCAATGATGACAGGTAAGAAAAAAACAACCTTGGTTCAAGAAGGCAGCTCACCACACCTTCTCAAGGCCAATTAGGGATAGACAACATGTGCTGGCTAGACCATGATCCCACATTCCATAAAAGAGCAGGAAAAAAAGTGCGTTGCTGCTAGTTATTTTTGCCACTCTTGCTGATTAGCTCAAGGCTGACATCAGTAAAGGCCTGCAAATAGGTTGCCTTTGTGAATACAGAAAGAGCATCAATGGTCATGTCCATCTAAATGTCCAATTTTCCCAGGATCCAGATTATTTTTGCTTCAAATAAAGTCTGTTCCCTGAACTAGAGTGGTTGTGAAGATGCTCTCTTTCCTTCACTTTCTTCTTACAATGAGTTACTTGTATTATGGTGAGGAAATTATTCCAGAAGAAGACGCAGAGGTTTCATGGGATTATATAATGCTTCTTCTTTCCACAATTTAAAACAAAAACTGCATTGAATAGTTAACAGTAAAGCAGTGTAGAAAAAAGAAATGAATGAACTACGGGTGCTGGAAATCAGAAACAAAATCAAAATTGCTGGAAAAACTCAGCCGGTCTGGCAGCATCTGTGAAGAGAAAACGGAGTTAACATTTCAGGTCCAGTGATCCTTCTTCAGAAGCTGTGTAGAATATTTATTACAATATATTTGAAGTGCAGAAAGACAAGAAGGCCGATAAAGGGTGGCATACAGAATACCATTAACAAGTTAATATATATGAAGAACGTGGAAAAATGGAGGAAGTGTTTGAGAAACCTATTTAATGTTTATATGTCACAAATGTCTGAAATTTTGTGTGTTGAGCAATGACCTTAACCAATGTGACCTGTGATACTCCTGAAACAAAACGGCAAAGCATCAAGAATTATTGCACTGGGGGGAGACGGGGAGTAATAGGAAGAAGGATTGTCATGCAGGACTTTAGAAAGTCAAACACATTGAGTAACATTTTACCAGAACTGGGGTTCTAAATTCAAATCTGGCCAAAAATGAATAATTAAAGCAAAACAGCAAGTAATATAACTGGAAAAATTCCCAATCTATTTTCCAAAGAAAGACAAATTCTCAGTAAATGCATCCAAATTATTTTTTGAAAACATGTCCATGGGACTTATCTTCAAGGTAATCAATCTGTTCTTTTAGTTACCAAATAAATGCTCCTTTAAAATTCATAATCATAATATTTATCACCCCTTTTAACTTCTGCAGTCTTTCTTGTTAGTTAGAGATCCACATACAGCTTGTATTTACAAGTAGCATGTTGTGGTTTAAACAAACAGCTTTGTAAAAAACAAAAATCGGCTCACTGTTGAAACACACGACATGTTTTATAAGCGAACCTGCACACAAGAACTAACAGAATTTTAGCAATTTAAGACCTATTTAATCAATTTCTCCTGACTCATTTCCAAGACCCTCTCATTTTACTGGAAGTGATTAGCAACCTGCAAAGCCTTCTAATATGCCTGTGACAGCCAGTAAGAGTGAGAGAATCACCTGGTCAGCCAGAACCATGTAGTCGCTGCAGTGCAATAATCTCCATACATTAAAAGACTTCATATGCATGATCTCATCATTGACAATTGGCATCCTCACTTTGAGGGACAATCAGAAGAAAGCGGTATGATTAAACAATCTACCTTCTGTCAGTCTTTCTCCTACATCCACTTTAAGACACCAAGCCTGTATTCACATTCAATTTTTGTTTCTATTTGCTCCACCGTCTTTACTGTTTTATTCAACTTTGATGGTGTCTTACACCATTGCCCCTTCACCTACGTTTGGCCAAAGACATGTGCCAATTGTTGCTTTTTACCAACTGCATGGTGACATTCAAGGTTGGATGTTGTGGCTTTAATAGCACAAATACTATTCTCGTTGATCTCATATGTAAGTAGTTAATTTGTTTAGCAAATGAGGTGCAGAAAATCAAAATCCATTCTAATTGCAATTTCATTCATCTTCGGAGTCAGAGGTATGTCCAATCAAATACCTGTTGTTGTTCTTGTGTGAACTGTGTCTTGAGACCACCACGAAATAGATTGCAGCAAGCGAATATTTTTAAAAGAATGACACTAAGTACCAACACTTAAATTAAAAAGTACTAAATTAACATTAATGATATCAATTCATTGACAGCAATAAGTCTATAAAGATTTAATTTACATTAATTATTCATCAATCTCAATTCATCAGGACAATGACCACTGAAAGTTACTACGTTCTATACACAGTACTTTAGAGTTACCTTTGGAAGTCAATAATTTCTCACATCCATACTTCGGAGGTTGTTAAAAATTAGATTGACTAGTTTACACCTGTGAGATTATTCAACAATTTGTTGGTTGTTTTTAAAGTGCTTCAGAATCTGGTGGCTTGCATGTCGAGGACTGGAAAGATTAATGACTACAAGTGTTCATTTTGGTAACAAATCCATTTTCAGATGTATTCATAAAACTGCAGCAGCTTAAGATTTTTAAATAAATTAAGATTTTTTTAAAAAAATAAATAGAAAATAAAACTAAAGAAGTTGTTTTCCAATTCATGCCCAATTGCACAATTAAATTGAACTCATTACATCTTGTAATTAAAAAAGTGTATTGTAATGATGGAGATTTGAACTGTGGTCTAACTGGCACAATTTCAAGTACAGAATTTCCCTGTTGCACCTAAAGGGTGCCCCAGAATTTTCCTATCCATCCAAAAGAAAAGAATTAAACTTGCATATCATTCAGATAAAAAGTAGTGAATATAAAGTAAGTCAACAGACTGAAAATAAAAGACTGAATAATACAGCTTCACTAAATTTGGAAATAACTGAGCTTTCTCTTCATAGCTCAATCCTTGCTGTTGAGAGAAAGTGCCTCAAAGATCTGCTACTTTCCCATAGAGATATTGATTTTTCTCTTCACTTACAAAATCTGTGTTGGCAATATTATCATGCTAATGAAATGGAAGTGAATGGGCTGAATAGATTTAGAAAACAAGTTCAAAGGTCACCATTGAAGAAGCAAGGACCTTCGAGAGAGACATATCTGCAATTATCCAACTCTGTCATTTCACACATTGTTACAACTGTGAAAGAAGCTTTATATGATCAGTGTATTTTGGAAGGTCAAGGTTTTCCAGTACTATTAAGAATACTTTAAATTAATTCTGCAAACCTGCCCTTACTTTTATCTATCCACATACTGGAATAAGAATGGGCCAAATTTTCCTTTGGATCTTGCAAAAATGTGAATTGGATCTTTTCAGGCTTCCAAATTGCACAGTCAGTTGATGACTGACTTGGCCAGGCTGTTTTCCATGTTTGCAATCAAAGATCACAGTTTTGGATGCAGCAATGCATTTGCAGATTGAGGAAGTCAGGGACAGGGGATTTAGTGTCCTCTGCCCAATAAAGGGGTAGTAAACCGTATGAAAATCAAATATCTGCCCGGAGACGCCTCTACCACATCGCTAGACCCTTGAACTATAAAGGTTGTGTAGGTTGATGTTCAGCTGGAACATTGTTTCCCTATGTGAGCTGGCCCATTGACTAGATTCCTTTCTAAAACCAATGCAAAATTCTGTTCACCATTCTAAGTCCATGTTCTCTATCTATCCTACCTTCTGAGTACTGTGCTGCACCAGTGCAGTATATTGTTCATTCCCAAAACTGTCTTGAGTTTTAAAGAAAGCCCAGGCAGCAGTTCACACATCAGGTTACCATGGTTCAGCTACTACCCCCTCGCTTCAAATCAAACACTCTCACACCCATAATAGCCATCATTCCCCTTCACAGGCTACAGAACACTGAGCACTCCCAAGCCAGGTCCAGAAGCAGGTCATGAATGCACCTTCAACACCTTTATTGCATTTGTGATCTGAGACATGCTGCAAATTGCAATGTGTCATGTTTATGCAACCATTCATGCACATGCCAGTCTGACATACTGTGCCACGCACACATCAGAGACAATCCCTGAACACCAAAATGACACAATGTTCACTCAAGGAAATCTATGACAACCACTCATCCTGACTCATGTATCTTCTCTTCCCTTATTCCAATGAATTCAAGCCCAACCTACTGAGTTTCTCCTCTCCAGAAAACCCCCCCAACACTTGGAATCAAATTTGTGAACCTTCTCTGGACTGCCTCTAATGCTAGTCTATCTTTACTTAGATAAGAGGGCCAAAATTGTTCACAATATTTCAACTGTGGCCTGACTCATGCCTTGTATAGTTTAGTGACATCTCCCAATTTTTATACATCATTCCCTTTGAAACAAAGGCCAACAATCCATTTGCCTCCACTATTACTTGGTGAATTTGAGTGCTGGCTTTTTACAATTCGTGCACAGGGATCTTCAAATCCTTTTGTGCTGCAGCTTTCTGTAGCATTTCTCCATTCTCGATGCCAAAATATACCTCTCAATTTCCAAAATGGTATTCCATCTGCCAAATTTTCACCCGTTCACTCAACCTACCTATATTCCATTGTTGTCCATTTTTGCCATCGTCACTATTTGCCTTGCCACCTACTTTAGTGTGATCCACAAACTTGGCTATACTACATTCACTGCTGTCATCCGACTGATTAATATATGTTGTAAATAAATTTGGGTCCAGCACTGATCCCTTCGGGATTCCATGAATTACGGGTTGCCATCTTGAAATTGCCCGTTTTATTCCAAATCTCTGTCTTCTTTAGTTAGTTAATCATCTATCCATTCTAATATACTGCTTGCAACGCTTTGGGCTCATTTCATTAAGTATAGTAGCCTACTGAGTGCCTTTTACAAATCTAAATTTATCGTATTTACTAATTCCTCTTTACCTATTCTGCCTGTTATCTCCTCAAAGATCTCTAATAGATTTTTCAGGAATAATTTCCCCTTCATGAAGCCATGCTAACTCTGCTTAATTATCTTATGTGTTTCTAAACACACAATTTAAAATTATTAATCCTAATACTACTCCACGATTATGTCCTTTAAAATGGACTCTAACATCTTCCCAATAACAAATATTGAGCTTACTGGCCTATGGTTAACATTTTCTTTTCTTCCTTCCCTTTTTGCACAGGGCACATTAGTAGCTTGGATGTCTTCACCCCTCTCTGATTCCAACCTCTCCTCCTTGTAACGCACAGTTCTCCGCTCCCTTCACTCCAACCCCAACCCCGCTAACAAGGGGGACACGGTGCTAGTATGGTGTACTGACCTTTACATCGCTGAGGCCAGATGCCAACTCTTTGACACCTCCTCGTTTGTCCTCTCGATCATGACCCCACCTGTGATCACCAAGCCATCATCTCCCAGACCATCAACAACCTCATCACTTCAGGAGATCTCCTGTCCACAGCCTCTAACCTGATAGCTCCCCAATAGCTGTCTCAATAAGACACCAATTGTCTGTGGAATACATTAAATTAGCTAGCATATAGAAACTCACAAGCTCATCAGTAATACCAATGCAAATGACAGTGCAACATTATGTGAGGATTATAAAATATTTGTAAATATGTTAGAAGAGTGTAACCCACTTGATAATTACGTCTTTTCAACTAATATTACAAATAAGTCTCAGGCAGCAAAAATAAAATGCTTTATGTGATTCTTGTAAGTTATCCAAGTCTCGCATCCATACAAAGTAATGTAAAAACCTTTGGATCTTTACTTGAAGAGAAGGTGAGTTATGGAGGCATCTTGGGGTGAAACACACTGGCTGTAGATTAGGTAGAAAAGGCTAATTATGTGTGTTCCTCCATGCTGAAATACTTCAGGTGGAGTGTCATCATTTACATTTACATTTTCCCATGTAAAGCTGTAATATGGCACTGAGTTCTGCTTGAGAAGGATCGAGAGCGAGCTCTTCCACTGTGGTTTAGTGGTATCAATGTGCAAATTAGTTCTTGGTTTAATAAATTGCGGAAATTGCCTTACCCAACAAGAGAGAATCTCGCGTCTGTTTCTTAGGAGCTGATTACTATCTCTTCAGAGTATAATTGTCACACCATTGGCTTTCTGTCCATGGACTGATTGCAGATCATCATGTAAAGCCTTCAGGTCGTTCTTATCACCAACATTTAGAAGTTCATCAACCTTATTTTCCCACCATTGGTCTTCATTGCTATTGTTTTGGGATGCAGCATGTTTTTTTATGCAAGAGTATCAGGTACGCCTCGCTAGTGATTTCTTGTCACTTGTACACCATGTTCAGGAGCTTGTTTATATCCAGGTCATTCTTGTCAAACTATATTCATTACTTCCATTTATTAAATCCTAGGACCTCAAAAGCCATGCTGTAAGTAACATCATTTAACATTTTCCAAGAATCTTCATTGGCAGTATTGTACTCCAGGATATCAGTAATCATCATCACATTCCCAGTGAAATTAGGGATCAGCAAATAAATGTTGACCCAGCCAGCAACATACACATCCAATGAAAAATTAAGTAAATTTCTGCAGCTAGTTTGTGTTTCAGTTCTTGCCGCTTGGTCACATCTTTAATATTAGTTACAACAAGTTTCTTTTGTGGCTTGAATTTGTGCCAAATGTCTTAGATTTTATCTCCAAAGGCACAATACTTCAAGCCAATAGTCAGACCAGCATTCTGCACCTTTCAGGGAACAACGAGAGTGCCTGTCACTGAGATAACAAGGTGTAGAGCTGGATGAACACAGCAGGCCAAGCAGCATCAGAGGAGCAGGAAAGCTGACTTTTCGGGTCGAGACCCTTCTTCAGAAATGGGGGAGGGGAAGGCAATTCTGAAATAATTAGGGAGAGAGGGGGAGGCGGATAGAAGATGGATAGAGGAGACAGACAGGTCGAAGAGGCGGGGATGGAGCCAGTAAAGGTGAATGTAGGTGGGGAGTTAGGGAAGGGATAGGTCAGTCCAGGGAGGACGGACAGGTCAAGGAGGCGGGATAAGGTTAGTGGGTAGGAGATGGGGGTGGGGCTTGAGGTGGGAGGAATGGTTAGGGAGGCGGGGACGAGCTGGGCTGGTTTTGGGATGCGGTAGGGGGAGGGGAGATTTTGAAACTTGTGAAATCCACATTGATACCACTGGGCTGCACGGTTCCCAAGCGGAATATGAGTTGCTGTTCCTGCAACCTTCGGATGGCATTGTTGCGGCACTGCAGGAGGCCCAGGATGGACATGTCGTCCAAGAAGTGGGAGGGGGAGTTGAAATGGTTCGCGACTGGGAGGGGTAGTTGTTTGTTGCGAACCGAGCGTAGGTGTTCTGCAAAGCGGTCCCCAAGCCTCCGCAATGTAGAGAAGGCCACAACGGGAACAGCGGATACAGTATATCACATTATCAGATGTGCAGGTGTTTGATGTGGAAGGACTTCTTAGGGCCTGGGATGGGGGTGAGGGAGGAGGTATAGGGGCAGGTGTAGCACTTCCTGCGGTTGCAGGGAAAAGTGCCGGGGGTGGTGGGGCTGGTGGGGAGTGTGTGGAGTGGACAAGGGAGTCACGGAGAGAGTGGTCTTTCCCAAAAGCAGATAAGGGTGGGGAGGGAAAAATGTCTTTGGTAGTGGGGTCAGATTGCAGATGGCGGAAGTGTCGGAGGATGATGCGTTGGATTTGGAGGTTGGTGGGGTGGTACGTGAGGACGAGGGGGATTGTGTTTTGGTTGTTATTGCGGGTATGGGGTGTGAGGGATGAGTTGCGGAAAATGCGGGAGACACAGTCGAGGGTGTTTTCAACCACTGTGGAGGGGGAGTTGCGGTCCTTGAAAAATGAGGACATCTGGGATGTCCGGGAGTGGAATGCCTCATCTCGGAAGCAGATGCAGCAGAGGCGAAGGAATTGAGAATAGGGGATGGCCTTTTTGTAGGAAAGTGAGTGAGAGGATGTGTATTCTAGGTAGCTGTGGAAGTCGTGAGCTTGAAATGGATATCAGTTTCCAGGTGGATGCCAGAGATGGAGACAGAGAGGTCCAGGAAGGAGACAAAGGTATCAGAGATGGTCCAGGTGAACTTAAGGTTGGGGTGGAAAGTGTAAGTGAAGTGGATGAACTGTTCGAGTTCCTCGTGGGAGCACGAGGCGGCGCTGATACACTCATCGATGTAACGGAGGAAGAGGTGCCTGTCCCTGAGACACCTCTGTCATTCAACAACATAATTCAACTCATGCCAGTGTTTGGATCTGGAGTGCATTCGTGCTTTTAGTTAACAAGGTGTAGAACTGGATGA
>NC_063345.1:53798263-53841411 GCF_021869965.1 Rhincodon typus
CTTCTGAAGAAGGGTCTAGACCCGAAACGTTAGCTTTCCTGCTCCTCTGATGCTGCTTGGCCTGCTGTGTTCATCCAGCTCTACACCTTGTTATCTCAGATTCTCCAGCATCGGCAGTTCCTACTATCTCCATGCTTTTAGTCTGTCTGTTTGCCTCAAAAGCAGATTCTTTTACTTTGTCTTTCTCAGATTAGGGAGAGAAATGCTTCACCTAAAATAAACTGCACTGACACCACAAGATACAAAGTTCACATCTGTGCCAATCTGTCGATGGCTAATCTGCCATTTTGAGGCCACCTGAGCGCACAGCTATGACTGGAAACTGCTAGGAGCATCCTACCAGACCCCATCATCACTTCTCCATCACCACAGGTCCTAGTTTTGGCTGATGATTTGCTCAATATTCTGCTGATGTTTAAGTGGTGGTGTTTATGTAGAGCATCTTTCACTCCCTTGTCCAAGGCAGCTAAAATGACATGCAACTGAAAGGATGCAGGTTTGATTTTTCGGGTTGCTCTTCTCCAAGATGAGTTGCTGAATATGCTGAAGAACCTCATCTATCATTGGCATGGGTGTTTAGTCCACTGGCTTTATTGATCATTTTCTACACTGATGTATGCCGATGTGTGTCTTGCTAATTCACCCTTAGGGGGGAGTTTTGAAATCAGAGCTACCTTCTCCTAAATTAAGGCTGATGTGACTTAAAAATGCAAATATATTTGGCTTAAAGGCACTAAGTACCTCCCTTTCCACCTCTCTGCCAGTATTAACAGAAATCAGCGCTTAAAGTCACATTAAATATAGCTGTTTGAGCTGTTTAAATAAAGCTGTTTGAGACATTGGCCATATGGGGACTTCTGCGGATGAAGCTCATCTCAAACCTCTTCACCATCCAATTCCCTGTTAACACTTTGATCCCCGAGGTATTCCTCATCATCTTAAAAAAAGCTATCCTTCTTTATAGGATCTCCACTAGCGGAATGTCTACGGCTTTTACATTGAGCAGTGCAATATTCATAAACATCTTTTCTCTCATTTTTCCCTAAATGCAGTCATAGTAACCTGTTAAGGGCAACCATGAATCCTTTAAAAGCTGCTGAAACAGGAATCTGCGCGTGACCTTGGTGCATTGCTATTGCATCATGTAGATTATGCTAAAACAAAATGTTAACAAGCTGACCTTCCATTATATTACAAGCTTAGTTATGCAGTACTGAAATAGCAGCAATGCTTTTGCTCGGTTCCAGAACCTCAGTTTCTGCCTGCAAAGCAGTTGTATTCTGGGTTTTGTTTTAAATGGTCTATGTCCATAATGGTTGCATCTCTTCTTTCTTTGTTCTTAGTTCTTGCACGACAGTAAAAAGAGCATGAGCACTGCATATCCCTTCCACACACATTGACGCTCAGTAGGAAAACAGCTTTGAATCATTCGATTCCAGGCTTTGAAAATTACATTGGCGCACACGTTTCCTGTGCACTGAAGCATTTCTTACTGAGGTAGACATGTTTGATTATATGACACATGTTTGTTAGAGATAGCAGAATCTTAAATATTTCTGAGTCGGGAAATTAATCCTCAAAATGTATGCATTATTTTAAATATTATTTTCATAACATTTAGCCTTGGAAGTTGTGATTCCATAGGATCTTATATTAACTTATAGTTAGACCAATATTTAATAGATATATTTATCAATGGTTAGGTGTTTAGTAAGTCCAATTGAAAATATTTTAATGCATATTGAGGATGATGCTTATTGAATTTAATGATCACTGTATTCAGTAACTATCTGAAATGAAAGCACATGATATCTCAATGTTTCTCAGTGTAACAACCCTACTGACTGAATACTTTCTGAAAAAAACCCCAAAGTTTATTTTGAACAAAGAAAATGCAATTTTTATTTTAACTTTGAAATATTTATTTTCCAAAGATTTGACACTTCATAATCACACCAAACCACTTAATTGTTATCTTGCAGAGTAAGTTGCTTGCCATGGTTGGATCAAAGTTGTTAGATTACTACATTTTGTATTATTCACCAAATTACTTCAAAATGAATGTCATTATGTAAATGCCATCTTTTTCACTGTAATTTGTTATCCATGAAAGGAATCATACTTGTAACTGTTGAGTAGCTTGACTCTATAATAGTTCTGAAATAAATAAGGATAACTTCATGCAAACCTTTTCATAGCCAGTCAGTGATGCAACCCTATCTTCCAGAATCCTTAGATAATACAAGGCCATTTCATGTTTATTGAAAGAAAGGGCATTGGTATACAATCTTTTTTCCTTCACAATGCCTTAACCACTTCTGGACATGACTATTCAATTGCCCTTCTGTCTAGCTTCCTGTCTTTAAACTTCAGTTAATCCAAAACTCTTTTGGCTTGAGTCCTACTAACCTTCATCGTACCTACATCATCTACCTACCTCTGCCCTATCTACACTTCATGCCACCATTGTTGATTGTCCATGTTGCTACCTAGGGCACACATTCACCAATTCTCTTCCTAAAATCCTTCGTTTCTCCATGTTCCTCTTCTCCCTTAAACCTCTCTATAAATGAATTTCTTCAATCAAGTTTTTAATCACCCCCTTTTAAAATCACTTCAGTGCAAACAATTATTTTGGATACTGGTGAAAACACAGAATTAATTTGTTTGATTTTAGTGTCGAACTAAAATACAAATATGGTGACTACTCATCTATATAACTATTTCCCATCATGCATGTCAAATTATCATTCAAACAATCATGTTTGTAGTTTTGAAAGAGATGCAGATAATCAAAAGAAATAACCACCAAATAAAAACTGATGAAAATGTCATATTGCATCTGTTTTAATTGCAGACTTCCAGCATCTTCAGAATCGTGCTTTTTAGAACTTTCAGAAATGGCAACAACAGGAAAAATGTAGTTGTTCAGGAAGATTATGCTTTTAATGGGAATTATAAACCATTGTTTTCTTCTATGCAGGGAAAGGGCTAAGCTTTAGTAAGATCAAATGAATTTTCTGGCTGTTCCTTGTACCAGCTGCCCATGTGGACTTCACCATATTTGGTCCATTAATTTTAAACACTGCTGTTCACTCCTCTGCTTGCATTGATACATCTACTGGTATGCATTGCAAACACCTAAGGCCATTGTAATCTACAATCGATTCCTGGTTTATGGCTAACTTTCCATAATCTGCAGGGGTAACTTGCTTTTGAGCAGGGGTTTGTCAGGCCCTCATTATATTCATAGTCATTAAAGATCACAGTCCAATTTTTTTCGTGGGGTTTCTTTGATATCCTTAGGTATTACACCCCATTAGTCGAACACAGAATTTTCCTGAATTTACACATGCTGTTATTTTTTTTCTCTCTGTAGAAGTTCTCTTTAAACAAAAACACCATTAATACACTAATACAAGTTTAGCAACCTGAAAGATTTTCCTCAAAACTAGGACTTTTATCAGTTCTCCTTTAAGATTCCAGGTAAATGCTGCATCACTGACATTAATGTTCACTCCTTATCCTTAATAAATATGCATCTTTTTGACTTATTGATAAAGTAGCATTGGTCAAGGAATGTGGACAGAAATTCATAGCCTTCTAATGTTGAATAGTGAGTGATAAGCAAATGAAAGGAAAAAAAAAGTTAAAATGGAATTAGTTAACAAATGGAATTTAACTTCTTGAAAAGCATGATACATTTTGGTTAGAATGTAATAGAACGTGTACTTTTCAGCACCTTTGAACACAATTGTGATTATTTGCTCATATGTTTGATACAGTTGTTAGCATAGAGGTTTTGGCCCTGGATGGACTCTCTCCGATGGTTCATTTTCAACTTTGCCAGAACTGTTTCGACTGCTTTACCAAGAGAAAACACCGAACACCAGTGGAATGTAGAAACATGTTTTACAGGTTGTGCATACCTCACCTTTCATAGGTGCATACAGCTGCACTGTTACCCCAAGAACACATTTGGACACATTCTACATTTTGCACATACTTACCCTAAATATTTTTAAATTCTCACATATTCCTTTATCACATGGAACCATGTAAGCGGGAAAAAATGGGGGATGAGGGTTTATGAACAGGAGAGAAAATAAACAATTAGCTTCCTCTTTTTAATAAGCATTAGGGTGTCAAGACTTCTAAACTCTGGCTGGGTAGTTTCTCAGCCGTCCTGATAGTGAGGAATATTCCTAGTCCATATTTCTACTTCTTAGGTAATGCATTACTGTCAGCCTTAAGGGCTTATTTACTGTGGTGATAACAAGTCATGATTTGGAAGTGTGTTTCCTTTGTCTTGATACCACTTGATATTAAAATTGCCTATTAAGCAAAACACCATTTGCCCAAGAGAATTAAACAAAGATCATAGTATCTCACGTCTGTGCTGAAAGATTTCTTTTCACCCCAGTTTATAAGTATTCATACCTCGCAACTTGTCAATGTAGTTTTTGTTTAAAAAAACAGTTGTTGAGTCAGTAGACGATGATACTATGTTTGTCATGTACACAGCAAATCTCTGCAAACACTTGCAAAAAAGATCCCCGTCTCTTTTGCAGACCAACAGAAAGCATTAACTGGCAATTATCATCATTAAACTTCACCCACTGTTGTTGTGGCCACATTGTCAGCAGAAAACAATAGAGAGTCTGATTACGGAGATTAATTGCAGCATTACAGCAACTGGTAGTCAAACAGTTAATACATTCATCATTCACTCACAAAAGGGACGCAATGCTAGCTAGGCAGGCATGTTACAACTGATCTCTAATCACCCTTGAGAAGACAGCGGTGAGCTGCCTTCTTAAACCACTGCAATCTGTGTATTGTATATATTCAAGAGGGTAATGGAGGACTTTGACACAGCAATGCTGAAGGAATTTCATATACTTCCAAGTCAGGGTGGTGCGTGACTTGAAGCAAAAGTTGGAGGTGATGTAACAATAAACAACTGAAACTACCAAGAAAGGATGAAATCAGCCATGTATGTGTTTCCTGGCGATTGAGTATTGCTTCAAAGAAACATATCCCTGGAAACAAGATAAGGATCTTTCATGATGATGCAGTTGTCAGATCCAACTTAACCTGCGCTTCAAAATGTTTCATCTTATTGGAATAGTTACTTCATGTTGACATATTTCAGTGGAACTATGAAGAATAAATGCTAGTAACTGTCAAGCCAATCCACTAATAGAGTTGACAGCCAATCATTTAATACTGCGGTAGTTTGTTAGGTCAGACATAGTGAACAACAGGGATGCAATGGCCTAAGAAATAACTATTCTATGAATAGCTGTACAAGAGACAAGCCAAGACTAAAGCAGTTTGATCTGATAGTGACTAATAGAAGGACTTCTGTGGAAACTATGGATTAATTTATCGGATGCATGTTAATAGTAAAGCTGCAGGGACAACAATCGATGAGTGTGTGGCAACAACTATTGACATCTGTAAATTTCAAAGGATGTCAATCCCAGTAGAAAGAAGAGACTTCAATTTTATGGCCTGTAATGATAGAAATCTGAAAAGCACAGCAAGTGATTATTTATTCTTTAACAGAATTGTGCAAATCTTGATATAATGTTCACACTCTTAAATTGTGTCACGATTTTTAATTCCTCCTGATGTATTTAATGTGTACAAATACCATTTATTACAGTGTCAATTTATTATATGATTTAAATGATTTTTGACACTTTTAAAAAGTTTACAGAGTGTTATCAGTGAGTATACAAAAGAAGCAATGTTTTTCATAACCAATGCAATAGTATGGACCTTTTTTTGTACTGAGGTTAGTAATTGCATTTTTAAAACCAGTAGGTCATTTCTTTTAACATTTGTTATTTTGAACAATGCTGCACCATGCTGAAGACTCTTCAAACAAACCTTTTGAGAAATTCACACAGATAGAGTTTGAGTGTACACTAAACAAAAAAAAATGCAGATGCTGGAAATCAGAAACAAAAAAAACAGAAATTGCTGGGAAAATGCAGCAAGTCTGGCAGCATCTGTGCAGAGAAAGCAGAGTTAATCCTTCTTCAGAACTGAGCATTTTTTTTTCCGAAGAAAGGTCACTGGACCAAAATGTTAACTCTGCTTTCTCTCCATAGAGGCTGCCAGACCTGTTGAGTTCTTCCAGCAATTTCTGTTTTTGTTTAGAGTTTGAGTGTACCAGACATCGTGTGTAGATTTTCTGCTCCCTATCTCCAAATAGTTTAAGTGCAGACCAGCAAGAATTAGTAAGAGACTTTCAGAGTAGGTGAAACTTTAGATCAGAACAGATGTTTCTCCAGAGTTAAGTGGGCTGTCGAATTCTATATTTCAGTTATCAGATGACGGTATCTTATACGGAGAGCTCACTTGATTCCCGTTTTTTGTGGGCAGACGTGTCACCTAAACTTAAAAGAGCCTTTCTTTCTCTTACAATCTTAAAGAAAGATAGTCATGTCTTTGTTGAGCAAAGCAAGAGGTTTTTTGTCATTGTGGTTTGTGTTGGAATTGAAGCCAGTCAACTTCAGACTCAAAATTGCTCTTCTATATAGATAGGGATTTTCTAATTGGCTAGACATTCATAAAAAGGTACATATTGACTCTAAAAATGATTTATGGAGCAAAATTCTGAAAATGGTAAGAACATATTAATCAAGTTTATACTTGTCAGGTCTGTGCAACTATGATAAATGACAGCATTCTGTCGATGGATGCTGAATCAGCCAATAAATTGTTTGCAATAGTTTGTGTCCAGATATACGCTGACCTTCTGTGTGTTCTTGACAGGCTCAGTTATCAAATTCCAGCTCTCTGGCCTATCCGTGTATTAATTCAGCTCTCATGCTGTGTTGGCTTTTTGGATCCATGAGAAAGGGTAATCGGACATATCAGCTGATAGTGCTGCAATCTGTCAGTGCTGCTGCTGTGCCCCACTGCAGGAAAGACACCTGCCTGAACTCCTATGAGTGTTTTCAAGTCTTGATGCAGTTTTAACATTTGTGGTGAATGGCAATAATCATCTTACTATTTAATACAACAGCTATTTTAGGTAATGTAATATATGATCTAATACAGAAGCAATTATTCCTTTATAACACTTTTATGAAGGTGATGTATTGAAGTGCAAATAAAGTAATTGATAGGTGTCAATACTTCAAGGTAAAACCATATATTTTTCTCATGACTATGCTAGTTTCTGTTTCATAAACTATACAATATCTTATGGATGGATGCAGTTCTAATGGATCCAATAAGTTTTCATTGCAAACACAGCAAAGCATAGAGCATTTTGTTTTCATATTAGTCAAAACATTTTTTTCACAATGATGATTAGAAGGAACAGTTAATTTGCCATGTTGTCATTACCTTACTTTTATTTTCCATGTGGTGACTTGCTTGTTGCAACAACATATCCACAATTGATTTTTAAGCATTGGAAAAATAAAGCGTCCAATAAGGGCATCAAATAAGGGCATCTGACAGCCATTCTGACATGGTTAACAGTGCATGATCAACCTTCAGTCAAGCTGCTAGCTGAAATATTCCATTATGGAGGAAAAACTGACATAGCCAATCTGTTGAACAATGAGTTTTCAACTTACTCGAGCGTTCCCCCCAGATGGAAGATCAACATGGATGTGAACATTTCTGCAGAGAGAAATTAAACAGAAGGTGAATCATATTCTAAGCTAAATACAGTCAGCATTTTCACAGGCTATTTCTTCAAATTTAACATGCTCAGAACATGGTTGAAACATTTCTGTTGGGAAGAAGACTTGGCAGAAATAAAATCACCTTTCATCTAATCAATGGGGAGCAAAATTTTGGTTTAAATGGCTAATTTGCGAGCCTATTAACCAGTATATTTGCTGTGAATCTCTAAACAGTAGTGTTTGAGCTTGCTGGGATACATTGGAAGAATTTAGAGATTCAGAATTTAATAAAGGCTACACCAGATTTTAAAGAAAGAAATTGCGATTTTTTTCCCCCTAAAGACTACAATTAATTGTGAAATTGTTCTATTCAGTATATCAAACAATAGATTAATTGGAAATTGTTGGAAATACTCAGCAAGTTTGGCAGAGAGAGAAACAGAGAAAATGTTTCATATCAAGGAACTTCCTTCAGAACTGAAAGAAGATAGAGGGGTAATATGATTGAGTGAATGACAAGAAAAAGGGTAAAACTGCAGAAAAGTTCTGGCTGATAGACTAAAAGGCAAGAGAGATTGCATGGTAAAATATTTCATTATACAAAAGGCAATAGTTATAATAGTAATAGTTATAAAGAAATGGTTCGGGGTGGGTGCAAGTGGCAAAATAATGAAAAGCTGTGTCTGAAAGTAAAAACATGAAAAACAAGATTATGACTGGAATAGCAGACAGAAGAGAAGTAAATGGAGGGATACAGTTTATGGTCTGAGATTATTGAACACTTTGGGGGAGGCAGGGGTGTCAGCTGCTCTTGAGTGGGATGGTTCAGGTAACTATTGGCATTGTTTGAAGTATTTGTGAACTTTCTTAAAAATTGCAATGGAACTAACAAAAGCTTTGAACAGACTGTTAATCTGTCAAAAGAATGGTTGATGCTATCAAATAACTCCTAATGCTGAAAAATGGTTAATGTTCATAAGAGATTATTTGAAGGAATTTCATGCATTGATATCTTTTACCAATGAAATTTTTTTAAATGGCGATATCATGAGCAGACATATAACAAGCTCTTCCATCAGTAAAGCTCATAAAATCATCCCAGGGAGGATTGTAGGTGAGATAGCATGGAGACGGGAAACCAGAGAATGAAAAATTGGGGGAATGGCATTGCATGAATTGATACTAAGTTGGCACTGGGGTTGTAATGAACCAGGGTGAGTACACTCTCATACCGTTTACAAAGGGGCCATGAGGAACCATGGGGGATGGGTAAAGTTGCAAAGGGTGCCATTTATGAGGTATCACATGCTGGCATGATACTGCCCACTTTATCAATAAGGCTATAACCTAGTGGTGTTATCATTGGATTGTTAATAAGCAGACCCAAATAATGTTCTGGGGAGCCGGGCTTGAATCCCGCCAGGGCAGATGTTGGAATTTGAATTCAATAAAATGTCTGGAATTAAGAACCTAATGATGACCATGAATCCATTGTCGATTGTCGGAAAAACCCATCTGATTCACTAATGGCCTTTAGGGAAGGAAACTGCCATCTTTACCTGGTCTGGCTTACATGTGACTCCAGACCCACAACAATGTGGGTGACTCTGAACTGCCCTCTGGGCAATAAATGCTGCCCAGTCAGCGATGCCCTCATCCTGTGAATGAATAAAGGGATCAATAACATCACCAGCCAGATTGAAAATCTGCTGAGACAGTTTTTCCTAGCTCAGATTTGTGGAACTGAGAAACATGCTGTTACTGTGCTCCCAACCTGGGAATGGAAACAGGGGTGTCTGTTCCTCTATCCACGCTATCCATACTGCTGGATTTGTTCATCGTTTCCAGCAATTTTTTCGTTGTCTATTTCAAATTTCCAGCATCAATGGGTCTTTGTTCTTAATACTCAATATGTCAAACTCTTTACAAGAGCGACTATTCTTCAAACAGTACTCAATTGACTATAAGAGGTAGTGGGAACTAGTAGGAACTGCCGATGCTGGAGAATCTGAGATAACAAAGTGTAGAGCTGGATGAACACAGCAGGTCAAGCAGCATCAGAGCGGCAGGAAAGCTGAAGGGTCCAGACCCAAAACGTCAGCTTTCCTGCTCCTCTGATGCTGCCTGACCTGCTGTGTTCATCCAGCTCTACACCTTGTTACCTTTAATTGACTATAAAACAAGTTGAGATGCCTTGATATTCAGTGATGTAAATACAAGTTCTTTATTTCTTCTTTCTTTAGTCAAAAATAGTTATTCTGTAGTCAATTGACTTTTTCACAAACAGTCAATTAAGAATCTTTTTTTTAATGTATATCGCACAAGTGACAATTATGGCCCAGGTTTTGTCATCAGCAGCAAGAAATGTGCCAGTCTTTCATTTACACATTTGCACCCGAACTTGTAATAATTAAAAAGCCATTTTGGTTGCAGGCGACCTGATAAATGTGTGAACTTGGTAACTAATAAGTTCCTCACAAATCAAGTTGAAAAACCCTTACTGAGACATTAAGAAGGGCCTAATTTCAACTCTTTAAATTAATGAGTTTTGAATAAGTTAGAATAGTGTCCCAGAGTCCAACCAAGAAATGGTAATCAAAGTACTTAATTCCATACCAAATTAAAAAAGGAATGGGAAAAAAATGATGGGAGTAAGAGAAATGGATAAAAGATTAGAAACAAAAAATGTTCCTATTCTCTCTCTCTTATTTTCAATTCAGCTAAGGGAAAATGACTCCACACTTGCAAAAGTTAATTTCAGAGACTGCTTAACAATAGTTAAGAGATTGTGCCATTGAAATGTTATGTATTCTGGAATGGTAAGGCTCCAGCTTTTCTTGTTTCTCGTATCTACTCCTCGAGCAACATAATTCCATCTCGTCTGATTAAAAACCCAGTTGCTTGTCATGATACCAACATAGTAAAACTCCTAAAGAAATGGTACAAGTTGAACAGCCTCTTCCAGATTTCTGTGTTCAACTGCACATGTTCAACTGGGACTGGCTGGCCAGTGTAAGAACAATGAGTGCTGGCTCTGCCTATATTACTTCTACTCCAAAACAAAGTGAGAAACTTGGTGTGTGTCAAATATGTGGATGTAGTAGTTCAGAGAAGCTTAGTATCATGCAGCCCGAAGATAAGACTGATGATCCCTGTAATCTGTTTTACTGCTTTATCTGATCATAGGATTTGACTGAAATTGCCAAGTCTTCACTTTCCCTCACTATTTCTCTCATGTCACAACTCTTATTATATTTGGGACATTGATTGTCTTTTGTACTTATCGCTGTAATTCAGTGACGGTTCCTCCCAGTAATGCCTTAGAAGCTGTGCAATCTGTATTTTCAGCACTTCATGAAAATTAAGAAGCCAACTGCATGTCGTCATTTTGCCCTGTAGCTTTGAGAGACTGGCTGCTCTTTTAACACAGTGTGGAGCTGGAGGAACACAGCAGGTCAGGCAGCATCGGAGGAGCAGGAAAGTTGACGTTTTGGGTCGGGACCCTTCTTCAGAAATGGGGAAGGGGGAAGAGACCTTAGAAATAATGACAGAGGGGAAGGGTCAGGCTGGGGAAGGTAGGTGGGAAGGTGATAGATGAGTGCAGGTAGGCAGTGGTGGGAATTGGTTAGTGAGGTGGGAGGAGCGGATAGGTAGGAGAGAAGATGGACAGGTTGTGTCAGGTCAAGGAGGCGGGAATGAGAGGGACCGTTGGTCATGGGGTGAAGCCGGGCGTAGGGAGATTTTGAAACTGGTAAAGTCCACATTTAGGTCATTGGGCTGCAGGCTCCCAATGCGGGATATGAGATGCTGCTCCTCCAGTTTCCGGGTGGCATCATTGTGACACTGGAGGAGGCCCAGGATGGACATATCATCCAGGGAGTGGGAGGGAGATTTGAAATGGTTGCGACTGGAAGGTGTTGTCATTTGTTGTGAACAAAGCACAAAGCACAGAGCGGTCTCCAAGTCTCTGCTTGGTCTTACCGATGTACAGGAGGCCACATCGACTGCAGTGGATGCAATAGGCCACATTGACGGATGTGCAGGTGAACCTCTGTCTGATGTGAAAGGTTTGTTTGGTGCCTTGGATGGAGGTGAGGGAGGAGGTGTAGGGACAGGTGTAGCACTTCCTGTGGTTGCAGGGAAAGGTGCCGGGAGTGGTGGGGCTAGTGGGGAGTGTGGAGCAGACAAGTGAGTCGCAGAGACAGTGGTCCCTACGAAAAGCAGATAGGAGTGGGGAGGGACATATATCTTTGATTGTGGGGTTGGATTGTACAACTGTCACAATGATGCGTCCAGCTCCACACTGTATTATCTCTGACTCCAGCATCGGCAGTTCTTACTATCTCTGGCTGCTCTTTTAATCCGTGTTTCCCCGACATAGACAGAATCATTTCGATAACATTTCAACTCCTGCCAGTTCAACACTTGGAAATATGTTTATCAACATAATTGTTGGAATTGTAATCAATTACTGAATGGCAGCAGGTTTGTTGCATAGAATATCATGCAAAAGTAGGGGAATACATGATTAATCTTGCAAAATCAAATGTTAGCTAGCAGCTCTTTTCATACAAATGAAATAGTGCTCATTTAAAAATTTGAAGTAAGCCTCCCCCAAATCAATGTATTAAGGCATTTGTAAGGATAATGAGTGAGAATCATGACATTGGTCCATTGTTCAAAAATGAAGGTTTTATAGTTCCTTTACCAACAAAAGCAATGGGATGTACTTTAACAAATATCAGCTGACTGTCAATTTTAGTGAGTTTCATGGAGAGCTTATCTCCATGAACAGAAGTATTTTCAATTGCTGGGACCATGAGAGATTTCTATTGTCGGTCTCATACTTAAAACCCATATAAGCACAAGATCAATTGCTCCAAGCCACAAATAGAACCTTCTCAGCACATGTAGTAGAAGGGAAACAAAAAAGTAGCGCTTCTAAAGGCACATAGTTGACATAGGTATCACTTCATCGGAAATAGAAACTCACATTTGTAAATGTATCGTTATTTTACATCTTTACCTGTCTGATTGACCATCACGTTAACAGCACCTGCAAGAATGAAGCTACAGACACTACACTCCATAGCACTGTACCTTACCATAAATGGTATAATGGAGGAAAATGAAGAATTTACAAATCCTGTGATCAGATAAAACAGTAAAATAGATTACAGGGATCATCAATCTCATCTTCAGACTGCACGCTATGCATGACACTGAACTGCTCCCATCTAAAGGGTCTACATATTTGACACACACAAAGTTTCTAGCCCTGTATTTTTTATGAGCTACTCTTTCTCTCATGCACAGTGTAGCGTAGCATCATCTCATTGTTTAGTGTGGGTATTTCGCATACTGGAAAGTCTTCAAACAGTTGAAAACATTAATCTTTATTGAACAACAAGGAAAAGGAAAGATAACAAGTAAAAACTGCATTTGCTTTCGCGAACAAATAGGGATTGCTTACCACTTGAGCAGCAAGTTTACTGTCAATGGATGATCGCAGTGTCCAGCTGCTATCTGTCGGAAGTGGGTGTGAATAAAGTCCCATCCGGCTTGTTGTGCCTAATGCTGAATCCCTCTATCATGCTGAAGTTGATGTTCCTCTTGTTCAATGTTTGTCTGCCTCCTCAGAAGATTCCTGCTTCTTTGCCAGCTCTTCGGTGTCTGTCACTTCCCCTTTTTGACTGCTCTAGTGGTCGGGGCGTGGTGTGTTAGGGTTATGTGGCACACTGTCAAGAGCATAACATAAGCTCCCCCTCAGACTAATCTGAGAATCATGACCAGAATGGCTTTGGTGGAGGAATGGGCAGCACTGTATCTATGTTCAGCCATAGTCAGGGTTGTGTAATGAAATCATCAGCAATGGTTGCAGAGGATCGCCTTGGTCTCCCAGTAACCATTCTTGTAAGGCATCTTGTCCTTAAACTGAAGCAGGAACATGAGAGGGCTCAAGGATATAGGTATCATGTAACACTCCAAACTACCTGGCTCAGACTTTTAAGATGTGAGATAGATGATCACAGACGTCTGGTGTATTGTTGGAATAAAACCCTTTACAGTTGATGAAGTCAGCCATGTTATGATGTGGTCCTCTCAATGCAATTGTGTACAGTCTGCACTGTCCTGCACCTGGATGAAGACAGGTATATTGGCAAATACCTTCTGGGTGCAGCACTGACCTCATTACAGGGAAATTAGATCAAAAGTGTAATCTGTCAGAAAGTGCATCTATAACACCATTGATACATTGGTCAATATCCTGAGGCATTATTTCTTCCCATGGTAGCTGTTGGGCAGTGATTAAAGGCTGCTTCTAGTCCTGGCCTTGCTGGATCATTTGCTCTTCCTTAATTTCTCTGTGTCTCTGTATACCACAGCCACAGTGATGATAAGCTCTAATTGAACCTGTGTGAGGATCATTAGAAAAAGAACAAGTTCTTAGTAATGTGAGTAGACTGCACTAGCATCATATACTGCTGACGGTTTAACATAGTCAATGATGCAGTGGGATATGAAGGACTCTGACAAGGATGGTTGTCTATAGTAGACTTTTGACATAGTAGACCTTATTCTGATGTATGCAGCTCAAGTCATGTCTTACAAATACAGTCAGAGATTGTGTAGTAGCAGGATAAATAAAACCTTGACTCTCACTCTCCATCAGCCAAGAAAAGTAACATGTTAGCAAATTTTTGCAGTACAGGTGAGAGGAAGTCAGCTCCATGTCCTTGTGTAGCCTATGAGATCTTGAATTGTCTCTGTGAATTGTGGCTCACAGAAGACATTACTTTAGTTTCATAGAGATGACTGTGATCAATTTGTTATAGAAAATACCAATGCTATTATTGTTATTGAAACAGACTGATTCACATGAAGGATTCTATGAATATGAATGTTTTTTTAACATTTTTTTGTAAGTATCTGATTAATGTAATTGCCTCTTTGAATGGCGTCACATTGCTTTGAGGTACAAACCATATCCTCTGATAGTAAAAAGAGTACTCAACCTACTGGCCATAGTGGCATTCATTTTCCATTCCCATTGTTCATTTCCAATGCAGATGAAGATGGAAGGCAACACAGGGTATGATTCACAGAACCTTGGACTTACAGTTTAGCCGTGTTAAATGTAGTAATGCACAGAGCCCCTATCAAAGTCAGGGTGGTGGTGGCATTTGATAACCTTCCCTTCCACAGTAACCCACCTTCTGCAATGTGTTATGGTCTCCCTACATTCATTTGGCACTTGTCATAATTATTGCTCCCTCTAAATTCCAACATTCTGCCTCTGATCCTGAAGATTGACTTCCCAACCATAACACTGGCCCCTGATAACTTGTCTTAACTTTCAGTGAACAGACCCTCAAGACTGATTGTAACCACTCCACTGACTGATTTGGAAAGATGGACTTGAATGGTGAGTAATCAGAACCTAAACTGGTCTCTGTGCAGCTCCCTGACTGGTTCATCGCTAATTTCTGGCTGGTTGCACAGGACCTGTAGGACTGACTGTGACCCACTGCCTGACCTGGTGTAATTCAAAATCCCTGAACCTCACCAACCAAAGCAGCCGACAGACATGTCCAATCCCATGGAATGAGGTAGGACATTGCCTTGGACTATGGTAGGACATTACCCTGGACTGTGGTAGGACATTGCCTTGGACTGTGGTAGGGCATTGCCTTGGACTGTGGTAGGACATTGTCTTGGACTGTGGTAGGACATTGTCTTGGACTATGGTAGGGCATTGCCTTGGACTGTGGTAGGGCATTGCCTTGGACTGTGGTAGGACATTACCCTGGACTGTGGTAGGACATTGCCTTGGACTGTGGTGGGGGCACCTGAGTGACAGCAGTCCTCCTGTATTTCACTGAGGACAATCTCTCCTGGACTTTGAGACATGATCATTTGGTTGCAGCACATGCAGTGTGTTTGCTGTGTAAGCTGCTGGTGCATACTTTAGGTGTGACACTAATACACCACACTGCCATACAGTAATTTGCGACCCCCTTCACCCCCACCAGTTGACTGATCATTGCTGGCAAATATAACAGGCTGCTTGGCTTGGTATCTGCACTAAAGCGCAAGGAAAGAATGGAACTATTGTGAGCTGGTAAATTCTGAAAGAGATTGCAAACGCAAAAAGGCGAGGCAAGGCGGTGTTACTGTGAGCACTGAAGTAGGCACAAAATGAGTGAATGCAAAGAAAGCAAGTGAAAAGCCCTGAGATGCAAGCTGCTCCAGTGTATCAGATGGCTGCCTGTCCTTGTGCACAGGCAGCTTAGCAGCAATATTACAACACAATGTGTCAGTGCACTCCAAAGTGCAGCATTGAAGTGGATTACAGTATTCTAAGTGAGTGTAAGCTGTGCCATGATGGTATGCTGTCAGAACTCTGGAATCTTGTGGACATTCTTAATCGTGTAATTTGAATTTATTTTTTGGAAAGCCAAAAAGGGCTGTAAATATAAATTAAGTCGCTGTCTATAAATAAAGACCTAAGGAATTTCACACTTACAGGGGCAAAGGTTTGGGCAGGGGGGAGGCAGTGTTTGGTTATTGGGGGAAGAGAGGAGGGGGAGACGTAAAAGTTAAAACAAACCAATCTGTGATCTCCTTTGATCACAAAGATGATGAGGGTCTAATCACCCCTGCAGATTATATCCCAAACTTCAGACAAACTTTGAGTTTTTTCCTTTGAAACACACACAAAAGTGGGTTAAAAAAACTACTTTCATATCCACCGAAGGGTACTTGTGGGACTTAATACTCTTGTGTGTACCAGCCTGAGTTTGAGTATTAACATGTTGTAGAAGTTATTTTCAAAGAACTATGCCCCAGTTGCCTGTGTGTTGCAGATAAAGAACCTCTCTCATTTTGAATGCTAGAAACTAGCTAGCTAGCAGCTAGGTTCATCTCTTATTTCCAGTCTGTGTGCATTCATGTTGCAATACTACTTTTTCTTGTGTTTAGTACTGAATAAACTCACTCTTTCTTAATTCTAGAAAATCTGGTTAAATTGACTCCTTGAAAAACACAAGAAAGTATCCACAAGGGAAGAGATCAATTTCTAGATTAACTCTATTGCAACCAACCTGGGTGGGAGGAGGATGGAGTAAATAGAGAAAGGAACTAGTTCATCCTACCCCATTGAAGGGCTTAACAGTTTAGGGTATCCAATCTCGAACTATAATGAATTAGGGAACCTCCCCCAGGATTTGGTCATAATAGCGGAGAAGTTGATGCATGTGTTATGCCTATCTCCATGGACTTGAATGCAAATGGGGAGTGTTATATGATGTTGGGATCTGGTGGCCAAGATGGAGGCAGGAGGAGCAAGTGGCAAGCTGGAGTCACCAGGTACCCGCTCTTTCTTTCATGTAAGGATTTGTTGCCATATATTTTCTCCCAGAAGCATGAGAGAAGAGCAAACTGCATTTAAAGAAGATTGAATGAGTAATAGTGTGATTCAAATAGGCTGTGACTGTTGACTAGCAAGCTTTACATCTTGCTGTTCAAACCATGAGTCCAAAGCCAGACTTTTCATTCTCAACATCATCAGAAGTCTGATTTTTCCAATCTCTCCATATTTTCCCAGCTAACTCACCATTGCCGACATCATTCAGGAGCTGGGAGAATTCAGCCCAATGAATAATCCTCCCTGTGTAAAGAAGGCACTAAAAACACCTTCAGTGCAAAGGTTCAAGTGTCAGGAGTATTAATTGTCTTTTATTTGGAACAATATTTCCCTTTAAGTTTGACTTATGTTTCAATTTTGTGTGCTAAGAATGGGGTGAAGGTTTTGACTTCATTTTTGTCAACAATTGGTTTTGTGAACTTGGTACTAGGGGGTCTGAAGGCTTGTTTATTTGTGTGCATTTTTCTTTATGGTTTGTACCTTTTGCAATGAAGACATGAAGGCTTCCTAGACAGTGCGTTTAAAAAAGATTTAACAAACTGTTGTAACTGACTAACAGGGTTCCAGGGACGCATTGAGATGTAACACTGAATAATGAGTCAGTGTGCAAGAGAAAGTTTGCTGAAAACTAAGATTAAGGACCTCATTCATTTGCTCGGGAACTAACGGTACAATGAGTTTAGTTTGCAATTTGTTTTTGATGTCTCATGGAAGGATACCAACAGAAGGAAAAATTTTATGTAGTTAATATGGAGAAACTTGCCAGAAGGAAGTGCAGTTATCTCAACTGGGCAACAATGATAGGTGTATAGATTGTGACAACTCTTCAGCGATGTTTGTAAGGAGATTGCAGGACTAAAAGGAATAGTGTGAATTTGGAAGCTTTTCTGATGTGCGTTATGAAATCTTTTCAAACTTTTTGTCTCTTGTAATGCAGTCCATGTCTTTTTTAATTTAATAAATATTCTATTGTTTATATTAAAAATGCACTGTTATGCTCTCGTGAATGTATTCAATAACTGACCTTCATATTTAAAGAAAAACACAAAGTTAGTGTCTACCAAGCCAGGTTTCACTCCTAGGTCTGACTTGTCCAAAGTCAATATTGGCTGGGAACATAGATATTAGCCACTCTTTTTGTTTTTATTCCTTATATTGTGATAACTGTGTATAAATGTATTGAAGATGTGACAGTGTTAATATATATTTTAATCAAATATGAACTATTTTTCTTTGCAAAGTATTGAATATTAGCACATGTAACATTTTGAAACTTAAAGTAGTAATACATTACAGTACAATTTAATTATAAATTGGAAAGTACTTACCAAATAACTTGAAAAAGCCTCTCTGAAATTTCATGAATGAAATCAGATATAAGTAATGTTGCTTAGACCTTGTTTCCCTGCCAAAAAAGAAAAGGACACCTCGTTACCCTCGTTAAAGAGTTTATCATGTTAGTCTCAAACATAAACCAAATCTTTCAAGAAACTTCAGGAGTGTAGAGATTTCCTTTTTGTTGAAAACAGCAATCTGGATATAAATTGAATCTATAATCATGCTAGTTAAGAAGGGTTTACCCCCCAAGTCTCTAATTAAACCGATATGCACGTTAACAAATGTAAAATCTGTCTTGAAATAGGGCCGACAACGTTTGAAAACTTATTTTTCTTAAACATTGTGATAAAAGAAGTTCATTGATATGGTTAAAAGATGTAACTTCCTACAGTTTAATCAGCATCTGGATGACATGATTTTACCAACTAAAAACGATTAAGCAAAACTACAATGGATTATTTGCTGGTTACATTTCTGTGGAGAAGTCTATTCTTAAAAAATCAAACAAAATATTTTAAAAAACTTTTCTGAAACATTAACTGGCCAAATGCTGGCAAATGGGACTAGACTAGTTCAGAATATCTGTTTGCCGCAGACGAGTTGAACTGAAGAGTCTATTTCCGTGCTATATGACACCGTGACTCTAACTCACATCCATGGCATAAAAGATCCAACCCGACTTTAAGAACCTCCTCAAGCATGAGAGATTGCAAAAATTGATTGCGCTGAATATAATTTGCACATGAAACTTTTCAATCATTTTTACATCTTTGGCTGATTTTGAGTGAATTGTGTGGAAAAAAGGCAATCCTACAGAAATTCCAGGGGCTGAATTTTTACTTTGAGGTGAAAAACAGGAACTGATTCTGCTCGATGTTTCTAAATTCTCCTCCAAGGGCAGCAGTCATTCTTTGAGGTTCTTGCTGGGGCACCTCTTAATTGTCATGAAAACAGATTCCCTGTTCAATTAAAGGGCAATGACAGGCTCTTGAAGTTGGATGCCAATTTTGCAAATTTAGCACTGCTATTCAAGAAGGGATGGAGATAGAAAATGAGGAACTGGAGGCTAGTTAATCTAACATCAGTCGTTGCAAAAGTGCTCAAATATATGACTGAGAAAATCTAGACAAGTAAGGAATGGGAAGGCCAGACAGACTAGGCCTGTATCCTCTGGAGTTTAGAAGATTCAAAGGGGGCTTAATTGAAACATGCAAAACCTTGAGGGGATTTGACGAGGCAGACATGAAAGAATATTTCTTCTAGTGGGAGAATCTTGAAATAGATTAAAAATAAGGAGGTGCCCATGTAAAACAGAGGTGTGGAAACGTTTTTTTCTCCCGCTCAGTCATGAATCTTTGGAATTACCTTCCTCAAAAGGCAATTGGTGCAGAATATTTTAATACTTTTATGGCAAAAGTAGATATATTCTTGATTACCAAAAAGTGTAGAGTTGAAGTTAAAATCAAATCTGTCCTGATCGTATTGAATGGTGGAGCAGACTGGAAGGGCAATTTGGCCTCAAAGATATTTGAAATGGTGCCACGTGAAGGTTAATTGACAATAACAGGGGTCATGAAGTCATGGAGTAATTGGAGTAATATATTAACATGGATAAAAATTGGTTACCAGACAGAAAATTAAGAGCATGGATAAATAAGGCATCTTCAAGTTTTCAGGCCATAACTAGAGGAGTGTCACATGATTGACCACTGTGACCTTAGCCACTTACAATCTATATTAATTACATGGAAAAAGAGACACAGAATATTGTAGCTAAAATTGCTGATAATAAAATCTTAAATGGGAAAGAAAGTTGTGAGGTAAACACAGGGAGATTAAGCAGCTGTGTGATTGTATGACAGATGGAGTATAATGTGGAGAAGGGTGATGTTATTCACTCTGCAATAATAGAAAAACGGATTTTTTATGAAATGTGAGACATTTGTAAATGCTCATATTTAGAGGGACTTGGAAATACTCGTACAAGTAACATGAAAGTTAGCATGCAAGTTCAGCAAACAATTAGAAAGGTAACAGAATGTTGGCTTTCATTGCAAAGGGACTGTGGTACAGCAACAAGGAAATCTTACTACAATTATACACAGCTTTGGTGACATCACACCTGGAAAATTTCTCTGAAATTTGACTTATCATGATTTTTGTGTACTTTCACAAACTCTGGAATATATCATTAAACTCACAATATATAAATTCAATAACTAGTTTAATGGAATTAAAAACAACTTTTGTACATCAGCCAGTCAAGTAATTGCATTTAAATGAATGATACACAGGGAGAGAATAATTATATCTCTATGCTTTAGCAACTTACTGTCAGTTACGATGGTATCATGACGGATGGGAAGACTGCTAATTGTGCGCAAACAGGATATTGCTACAATGTTGATTCTGCCTGAGTAGAAACATTTACATTTTGTGTTGTTTGGAATCAGTATCTTTTTGCCTTTATCCACATAATTATTGGAATGAAACTTTTAATAAGAAGAATCTGAGTTCCAATTCCTTTGACGGTCTAAAAGCAATCCCTTGGGGTGTGAGAATTGGAGAACAGTTCTTGGGCAGATGATTCTTATGGCCCAGCAGGGCAAGCCCAGAGGGAAAAACGTTTATAACCAGTATTAAATCCATATGAAACCAGATCGAAATGTGTAGAAATACACTTGTGTATGATGGTTTGTACTGGAGGTGACCCCAGTACTGGTCATTTTACTGGTCAGAAAACTGGCACCAGTAGTTTTCATAGTTTTCGTTGCAGCCTCAGATTACACTGCCCTAAACTGCATACTGTCATTGTGAATGCTTGTGTATGAAATCCTTTCGAGCATTATGTTCATCGCCTCAGTTGTCTGTTATTTTTTTAATAGCTTCTGCCCGCCCTGACTTCCCACCTTAATCGCTTCTGTCCACCACCACTTCTGTTCCCACAATTCCTGTGTCTCTATTCCCCACCCTCAAAGGCTCGGTCCCCTCTACACCGAAGACCCACTCTCTCAGCCAGTCTCCCTTATTACCCACATTCATAGGTCCTGCATCCCTCAATTCCTCATCACCATCACAGCTCCCACCCCTCCAATACACGCCCACGCAGATCCCAAACCTGACTCCCCACCTTCACAGCTCCACATCTGCACAGTTCCAGTGACCCTTAATTCCCACCCTCCTATATACAGTACCTGACACCCCATAGGTACTCACAGATCCAGCATCTTCATTCCTTGTCTTCACAGCTCCTGTTCCACCCCTCGAATCTCTCCTGCTTTATGACAGCACTGATAAAACCAAAGAATAAAGAACAAATATCAACACAGCACAGGAACAGGACCTTCAGCCCTCCCAGCCTGCGCCAACACATTTTGCCCCTAAAACTGTCTTCACTTACAGGATCCATATCCGTCTAATGGCTTCGTATTTATGTATTTGTCCAGGTGTTCCTTGAATGATGCACATGAAGATGAAAACAGATCAAAGCTGCATGTTCATTGTTCTGTTTCTTTCATTTTATTACAGAATGAAGATTTGAGGAATCGCAAGCAAGTTTCAAGAATGGACTTCGAGGGATAGTCAGCATAGCTTTGTGCGGGGGAGGTCTTGTCTCACAAATTTGGTTGAGTTTTTTAAGGAAGTGTTGAAGATGATTGATGAGGGTAGGACAGTAGATGTTGCCTGCATGGACTTTACTAAAGAATTTGACAAGGTCCTTCATGGTAGGCTAGTCCAGAAGGTTAAATCACATGGGATCCATGGTGAGTTGATAAGTTGGATACAAAACTGGCTTGGTCTTAAATGACAGAGGGTAATTGTGGAGAGATTTTTTTTTTCTGATTGGAGATCTGTGATCAATGGTGTATTGCAAAGCCTAAAGCTGGGACCTCTTTTGTTTGTAATATATATATAAATGATTTGGATGAAAATGTTGGTGGGCTTGTGTTTGAAGACAACACAAGAAGTGGCAGAGCTGTGAAGGAGTTTAAAGGAGATGTGTGAGGCAAATTTTTAACAGAGGGCACCTGGAACGCACTGCTGGGGAGATGGTAGAAGCAGATATG
The DNA here is from genome assembly GCF_021869965.1 of Rhincodon typus. Lineage (NCBI taxonomy): Eukaryota > Metazoa > Chordata > Chondrichthyes > Orectolobiformes > Rhincodontidae > Rhincodon > Rhincodon typus. Next base: position 53,820,751 of record NC_063345.1, read on the forward strand.
ATAGCAATATTTAAGAGGAATTCAGATACACATAAAAAGGCAGGGAATAGGGGTTTACAAACTATGTGCAGCCAGATGGGATGAGTTTAGAAAGGCATTATGGTTGGCACAGACATGGTAGGCCAAAGGCCTGTACCTGTGCTGTACTGTTCTATGTTCTATGACAACTCAAGCTTCCATGTAAGGCAATGTTAATAATCATTTACATTGTGTTCATATCTGTGTATGCTTATGTATATTTGTATACAAGTGTATATTGTGTACATATTGTTTAATTATTTCATGTTTATGAAGCAATGAAGACATTGTGTATTCAGGACATTGATCGCTGTGTAAAATACCTGTCTCCCACATCTCCTTTAAACTTTCCCTCATTCACCTTAACCCTATATCCCCTCATGTTTGTCAATTTTCAGGAGTTTATATTTTGGCAAATGTTCCTCTCCCTCAGTTACAGGTGTTTATTGGTGATGCATACAGTTTGGAGAAATTGGATCTGAGAGACAGAAAGCTGAAATGAACATACCAACTTATAGTCACATAATTAGGTAAACATGCAATGTAGCATATAGTTCTAAGCTCCATTTTGATGCGGGTAGCCACTACTTGTTCAACAGGCACTGCCTGGAATGTCCAGAAAGATTCCTGTGTAGACTCTTACCTGTGCAACAATGCATCCTTTTTTTTTCAGGTGTGCCACCTGGCACCTTCTCCCAATGCTGTTTGGTTCTCCGTGGCTTCACATTCAAGTTGTGCATCATATTCCCAACCATTTCCATCTGTCACATCTGCAAATGCTCAGCCTGTGGTCAAACATGTCATTCTCCACTTGTTGAGAGCTGAGCATGGAACTGGATTGGTAAAGTCTGGTTCGAGACAGAACCAGTATCAGTGTACACCATATTTCGGAGTTGGGTCCATTTCTGATCAAGGAAAGTGTTGTTGGATTTGTGACAGTGTCGCGAGGAAGAAACCATTCAAGATTAGTAAATAAACTCCTCAAGGTTCAAAGGCATTTATGATGAGTGCTTTTAAAGTAATTGATGTTGCCATATACACCCCCAGCAGCACAAACACACACCTGTACAGACTTTCATATCTAGCTTATTACACTTGGGTATCCACAGAGAATCCTTCATAGCAGCATTTGCATACAGCACCACAGAAAGTTCATCTACTGCATACAACTAGCAACATCATGCTTTTCCTTCAGTATGCTACATTCCCATAGATACCTTGGCCAGTATGACCAGTGCCATTATCCAACATGGAGTGCTGACTCCAAGGCCAATTTTACTGGTGCAATGACCAGTGCTACAGATGGCAGGAACAGTTTTGTCTACTGGTCTCAAATCCATAATGCACTTGTCTTTCACAGGTCTGCTACTAATGTTTTATCTCACTTAGGGGACTATAGGAATTAAGTACCTTAGAATGAGAAGTGTTATAAACACAAACAAACATACAAAATGGATGTTAAGATTGTACTTTATCCATGAGAGAATTGCTCTGCTTGTCCAGTCAATACTTAACCCAATTCTTTTGATATAGGCACTACAGTGGGAGTGGGATGTTAATTGTGTCAATTAGATTAAATCTATAATGTTTGCTCTGCATGCCAATCATTACAGTAGACATCCTTTTATTTTGAACTTTACCTTTACCATTTTAATGATCAGAGTATGTTGTTCAATATTGCAGGATAATTCTTCAGTGACACATTCTTAGTCATTTCAATGCTACAGCGAAAATTGCTGGTTGTTCATGATTGGAAAAAAAACATATTTAAGGAGGTATAAAACATAAGGACAAGTTTTCTGATCACTAAGAAGAGACTAATATGCCTGTCAGTTAATTCAGAAGTCAATATATTCTGATTGATATTTATTGGAGGACAGTTAGACTTGGTGGTTTTGGTTATCATAACCTGATAAAGCAGATTGGAAGGTTCTTGGATGATGATTAAGATTACACAAATGTAAATGAGGGAATCACCAACAAACATGGCAGAGGATCATAACAGATTAGTTTGTCATTCATTTCAATATTTGAGGATTCTGCTAGTACAGTATAGCAGATGCGACCCCTTGTACACTATTCATGCAGGTTCAAAGTAGAGTCTCAGAGTATTTCCCAAAAAACAACCACAAATGCCCTTCACAGGTTGTGAAGTGAGACATTCTGAGGCCAAGAATGATGGCAAAAGCAAGTTCTATCTGAATGTACAAAGCCTTCGTAAGAGATTGGCAAATATTGAATGTAGAAACCACACCAATGTAGTCTTCTTCAAAAGGAACAAAGAAATGTGTAACTCATTAAGGCACAGATTGTACAGGTTATATAATTTATATTTTACCTTATAGTGTAGCTATGCTGAGTCACTTTATTGTTGGTATATATTATGGAACATAAAGGTAAAGAACTGCTCTCTTATGAGGCAGAGATGACTGGTGGTGGTGGTTTAACCTGAGAGTTATCACAGCTCAGAAAGGGAAGAGATTGAGAAGGAGAATCCTTCATGGTTACCTCTGCTGATGTGCAAATTGAACCCATACTGTTGGCATCACGTTGCATTGCAAACCGGCCATCCAGCCAACTGAGCTAATTTAACTAAGCCCAGGAATGCACAAGATTAGAAAGTAAATTGCTGTTGGCTACAATGAGCTATAGTTAAGTATCCTGTGTACCATGGGCAACACTATTGGAAAATATCCAATCTTTTCTGCTTTTTTGTCACTTGAACAGTCACCTGAATGTCCAGCAAAAAAGGAATAAGATCGATTAATTTATTTGTATACCGCACATTTCAATTCCTATGCAGTCGCTAAGGACATGTAAACAATTCTTTTACTCCTGTCTTACCATTAACTACCCTCCATCCACCTCTGTCATACATAGGGATTCCCTTTGTTTCATTGCAGAAGAGAAAAGGGTCTATTCCCTGGACTGATGTCTCCACATCAGCCAAAATGATGAATCTGTTATCTCCAGACTGATTATACTTGATCTACAGGGCTGATCATGGCCCAGTCCCTGGACTACAAAGACATAGATCTCTGAACTCTGGTAGGACCACGCCCTTGATTGAGCCTGGCCAAACCCCTGGTGAGCCCCTTGACTGACTCCGGTGGTACCTACTGACTGTTCATAGTTCCTGTTCACACCCATTAATGACAGCTCCCATTTGCCATTAACATATGGCCATTTGTTTGAAACACATGTAATGCATTCACCTTGTAAACTGCTGATGTTTGCTAATATTGATGTGGCATGGTGCCATATAGCAGGATGTTTACCACCTTTGACTGTTCAGTGTCTCCTGCCGAGTTGCCTGTCTTTCCCTCTGCATTAAAAGGTAATGCAGATCACAGGGGCATGCATACTTCAAGTAAACACAATGTCAGTGGGCACAAAGAGATCAAGCTTAGATCCAAAAGATGCATCCTGTTTCAATGCACGAGGCACATGTGTGTTTCTGCACACAAAGCAACCCGGAAGAAGCTTCAAGCTCTAGGTGTGCCTGGGCTCTAAAGTCAAATGATGATGGGCTGAAGCAGTGAGAGAGTTGGGCCATGAGCAGGTATGATAGCATAGTGAGGCTGGTGGTTTCCCATGGCAAAGTGTGCGGACGAAGAGTAGGGATAATGGCGTCTACAGGTGATGCATGGACAATGCAGTAAAGACAGAGTTGGATGAAGGCTCAGAGAGCTTCAGACTCATTCAAATTTATAAGTCAGGAATTTCCACCATCTTATTACTTGGGGAAGAGACAAGGATTGTAAGTAGCAGAGAAATGAGGCAAATTGGAGTTTAATGAAATACAAATGCATGGAAATAAGATGTTCGCCACTCAGTGATAGGAATCTGAAGTTGCTACATAAAACCTAATGGGAAAATCAGGAAACTTCTTCCTGACATTGAGATTCCAACTATTTTTTTCTTCGTCACATTTCCCCAATTTTCTCATCATTTCCCATTCCAATCCAGGGACAGGAAAATTCCCCTTACCAGACATACACTGCAATTATATCTTAATACAAAGAATTAGCAAAATCTGACTACCAACTTCAAAAAGCTGGCAACTGCGAAATTGCCCAGAATGTTGCCTATGACTTGTGAAAATAAGCAATTACACTCAAACTTCAGTTGATGAAAACACAAATTTGTCATTTCAGATGGAGTTCTAAATTCTTCAGTTTCTGAACAAGATAAATTACAAGAACATGACAATAAAACAAAGAACTGTTGACGCTGGAGATCTAAAACAAAAATAGAAGATGCTGGAGAAATTTAGCAGGTCTGGCAGCACCTGTGGAGAGACAAACAAGGTTAACACTTTGAGTCTGGTAAAACTCTTCTTTATAATCCCATAAAAATTGTTCAAAGTGAGATCGAGTTTAGCCAGGTGAAGGAGGGTCATGGTGGATGAAAGCTGCTTACGTCTCTTTTTAATGAATAGGGGGAGAGACTTCAAACCATCCTGATGGGGATTTGGATGTGCTGGGGAGATTGCACATCCATGGTGAAAGGAGGCAAATAGGAACAGAAAACTGGATGTTGTGAAACTGATGTGAAGCTTCAGGAGAATCACAGATCTAAGTGGGAAAAGGTTGAACAAGGGGAGAAAACAGACTCATGATCGGAAGAAATAAGATCAGTCGGGCAGGAAGAGATTGAACTGATGGATCTGCCAGGGTAGTCCTGGTTGTGGATTTTGGGAAGGAGTTAGAATCAAGCTGTATGTGGCTTGGGGACCATCTGGTGGGAAGCTGAGGAGAGGAGATCTCCAGTTCTGAAGAAAAGTCATATCGGACTCATAACGTTAACTCTGTTTTGCTCTCTGCAGATGTTACCAGACCTGCTGAGTTTCTCCCGCATTCTCTGTCTTTGTCAAAATAAAAGGCTCTGGTTATAACAATCTGCTTAATGTCTGTTTCTGAGCAAGTTCACAACACATTATGTAACAGTAGCCCAGCATTTGATGTGGACTTAAAAAGTTCTGAGGAAGGGTCACTCACCCCGAAACGTTGATGCTGATTTCTCTCCACAGATGCTGCCAGACCTGCTGAGCTTTTCCAGCAATTTCTGTTTCTGTTTTTGATGTGTACTTGATGGGTTGAATGGCCTCTATTTGCATCATAACGTCAAGGGTATTGACATTCATCTGGGGCAAAATGTCTAAGATCAATCAGTGCCACTTTTGTGTGTTCAGTCTGATAACAAAACCACTGCACAACCACACACTGCCTATCAAATACTTCCTGTTTTAACATTTAGAGGAAGTCAGGACTCCCAAATTGTGTTTTTATTTTATTATGCAGAGAAATTATCCAAGGAGTTTTGAGTAAGTTTTCAAACCCAATGTGTACTTATGGGATGTATCAGTAATCCTCAGGCTCATCAGCAGTTCAACTACTACAATGAAACATCGATTTAGTTGTGTCAGCGTGAGAAGCCACCAGCAGATTTTGATTGCTAGTTATTAAGCTGTGGTACCTGTTTGACATCAGAGCTGCACTCCCAGTGTGATGTTCAGAGCTAGCAGAAGCAATTCTTGTGCATTGGGTTTCTTCAAAAGCTAATTCGTAGCCTTGTTATCAATCAATAAATATAGAACTGCCATAAATAAATCATGCATCATGTATCAAAATATAGTAATTATTGTTTGAAGGGAACAATATGTTTAAAACCATGTAATTTAGTGTTCATGCAGTGATTCATACTAGCTGCCATTGTAGTTGTGAAATTTTAAAATTAGTGAATTGCAAGAATGATGTTAATTATCCTCCTCACTCCCAACTTCAGTTATGAATAACTGACAAAAGCTTAGCTGTGAAATGCATAAATTTCAAGGTTGCAATTTTGTTAAATGGCCATTTGTTACGGAGGAAAAAACAATCCTATCTCATTAAAATAGGAGCTTCGAGTCCATAGCACATCTTTATAAATGTTATTGCCTTCCGTTTTCCCAAGTAAAGCTCAAAACAAAACAACGAATGCTGGAAACAGATAGCAGGTCCATTAGCAAATAACAAAAAGAAAGAAAATCCTTTCCAGTTCAGCTCCTTCATCAGAGCTCCCACAAAACAGAGGAGTAACTGGTCCCCACACGCTTGCAAGGAAAATTCAATTCTTGATAGATTGTTAATGTTTTTATACAAAATAGGATTTGATTCTAAATAAAGATAGGCAATTTGTGTAATTCCTAAAATGAGATTAACTGTCTTTTATCAAAATGTCTCACATGCATAATTTTAAAGAAATATACAGAGCAAAACTAAAAAAAAATTATTTTATTCTGTTTAAATCAATGATATTGAAAAATAGAGGGGCAGAAATTCCTTTTAGTTTGAAACTGGCAAAGCTCCTCAGAATTAATTCCCAGTGATTGTTTCCATTCATGCCATCTGATACCATTTCCAGAGTTTGTGATCTCAAAGCAATGTCATTTACTAATATGATAGCATGTAAGTACAAGTATCACTATGCACTGGATCTCTGGTACCCAGCTGAACCAAGCCAAAAGTTCATTCCAATAGCATATTCCAAATCCAAGATAACTACAATTAAGGATAAGGGCAGCAGATAAATAAGAATATCACTACCTGCTAGTTTCTCTTCAAGTCACACACCATATTGACTTGGAACTATGTCACAATTCCTTCACAATTGTGGTGTCAAAATCCTGGTGCTCCCTTCCTAACAGATGGTCCTCACCAAATGGACTATTATGGTTAAAGAAGGCAGATCACCAACAAATTCTCAGTGGTAATTAGGGATGCTAAGCAATGATGATTTAGCCACCGAATGTAAAACATCATTGCCAGTATGATGTGCTCAAACTGTTCTGTGCATGTTGACCCACGAGGATTGGCTTCTTGTTGAAATGAATGTTTCAAAGCTTATTAGTAACACTAACACTTTACACTTTGAGAAGAATTTAGGCTTACACGTTGTCTGAGTTCTGTGCTTAGTGCACAAAGCAAAGATGCACGCACTGAAAGCAGGTTACAGTTAGTACTACTGCTACAGAAGGTGAGATGGGTGCATGAATGTGGTAAAATCACATATTGCAAAACCATCTAACCATTTTAAATGTAGATTTTACATTTTATTGTCACGTATACTCAAGTACCGAAGTGCAGGAATACAGTGAAAAGTGTGTAATATTGCCACACATGGCGCCATCTTAGGTACCAAGGTACCTAGGTACAAAAGACTTAGGTATGAAGTAGTAAGGGAAAGGACAGTTAAAAAGTTAAGCATTATTTCACAGAATAGCAAACAAATAAATAAATAATGTAATAGTTAATACTAAAGTCTTTTGCGGTTTAATCTAGGAGAATAAAGGAATAAGTTAAAAGTTCAACAGCCTTTGATGAGTTCTCTACTTATTGCTGCCTCCAGGAGACCTCAGCTGTCTGCTCTCGATGCCGCCACCGCTGATACCGTCGCCGCCGCTGAAACTGCTGCCTCTCCGATCTCCCCTGGTGCTTCGGGAACATGTCCAGGCAGGATCCACTCACATGCCAAGCTGAGGCACCGCCATGAGCTGCTGAGAGACAGGCCCGACGTGCTGCCGAGAGACCAGGCTGAGAGATGCTGAAAAACTGGCTGGGACCCACCATGTGCTGCCGAAAGACTAGATCGGGACCTGCCATGAGCTGCCGAGAGACCAGGCTGAGAGTCGCCACTCTGAAAGACCACGCTTGTCTTTTATGTACATTGCCCTTCTGGGATCAATAGAAAATATAACATCACTGATGACAGCTGTCATGACAAATGATCACAACTCTGGTTATCTCAAAGTATTATTAAACTATAAATTCCAACATGTGTTTTTTTTAAAACAGGACTTACAGCCAAAGATGACTGTGGATGTAAATCAGTGGGTTTCTGGTAAATCCCTGAGTAGAACACATGGAATATCGCAACTGATGAGGTGCCAATGAACTTCAAACCCTTCAATGGTAGAGAGGCAATTAAAGACAAACTGATTGTCATCGCTTATGGATGCAGAGATAATGAGGGACTAACAAATCTTCTTATTGGAAAGCTGCTTCCTGTCGATTATGTCCCAAGTTACAGACATAGTTGTGGGGAGCAGTCCAGCTAAAGTTGGCATGTCGGGCAGGTAAACAGGAGATCTCACAGCAGAGCCTATAATACACTCAAGTCAATAGACCCACTTGGAGAGGTGGACTTTGCTGAGGCGGGCGGAAGATCACAAGCATGACTCAAAATGAAGAAACAATCTCCAGCATCGGAAAAAAAGAGTCCTCATTGCCACAGCTGTTAAGTCAAGCCTTTACCATGGAAAGGGAACTCCTCCAGTTGACAGGTTGCAGCCATAGCTGTGGCCATCATATCCCAGCTGGGTCTATGCTGAGGTGCTAAGAGGAAGCGCAGATGGCATCCATCCCAACTGGCCACCAAGATACTAATTCTAAGCTGCTGATAGTGTCTTAATGAGATGGAGTTGTTCTGACACTCTGAGGAAAATGTCAGTGCCAACTTCACCCTGCCACCTCAGCCCTAACTTGGGGTAAATGGCTATGAACTACTGAGAGCTTGCAGCATCACAGCAACCCTGTAGTCTGCAAAAACACCCAGTGACAAGGACGTATTGAATCAGAGACCTGCCACGTTGCTTCCAGATTTTACCTCAGCCCAGTCACTGACTTAAGTGGTTCAGGAAAATTCTGCCCGATGTTTCAGATGAACGAGAAGGTAAGCTGGGAATAAATTGTCTGACTTTCCGAGTGAGGGAGAAAATGGATAGCGTACGAAAGCAGGGGCAGCCCATTTGGAAGAATCAATGGAAATGCTCAGAATTATCCAGAGAGTAAAGAAATAACTAATACAACAAAAATGTCAGTTTCCCAGATACTTGGAAATATGGACTCCTGACATCCTCAAGGTGCCTGGGTTCATATTAATTTAACATGATTTGAAACGGGAAGTGTTACCAACTTCAGTTTCGGGAAAACAGTTCTTAGTAAGCTAATGGAATCACTCGTCAGTTTGCCAGCTATTAAAATACAGTTGCTCAAGGGAACACTGACGATATGACTGGGATACATCCAAAGGCAAAAAGCAACTTTCCAGTAACTTCGTTTCCTTGCAGTGTGACATAGCAGTTACTGTAACAGACTGACTCAGGAGTCTGATGAGTTTTTTTTTTAAACTGGTGTCTCAGAACCCTGAGGACAGTGTATAAACTTGTCAGCAAGGTGATTTGTTCTCACCACAAAAGCACATTGATGCAGCAAAATAAATCTTGCTTGGTTAAAATGAAAAATAAAGTACGTCAAAGGCTCTAATGGAGAAATTGTTAATAAGATAAATCTCTTCCAAATATTCCCTGCAATATTATTTTGGTGCTTTTTACATGGAATTTAACTTCCAGCGCTCTCCTTTACTCTCATTTGCCCTCACTATTCTTTCGCACCTCCAGCTATAATCCCTCACATTCTCATCCAATCCTTTCCTTACTAAATCATGCTGCATTTTATATAGCATCCCATCGACACTGATGTAGTGTTGCTCCGGGAATCATTCAGATGTTGGTGAAGTTAGTAATAGGTAATTAAATGAAAATTTACTTGTACATCGAATAGAGAAAGTGAGGAAAGAAAAGAATGGAATGGAATGGAAACTTTCTCATTGAAAAAGGTGCAAAGAAACTGAAGTACTGATCTCTACTCCAGTTGGGGAAGTTAGTGAGAGTGGTTGGCATTTCTGCTTGAGAATAATCATTGAAGGTTTTAACTTTGTTCGGACACAGTTAACAGGCTCCTCATCCACTTCTAACTGAAAGTGACTCTTAACCAGTGGCTATCAGAGAAAATCCAGAGACCTCACGCCAGAATCAAGACAAGTGACAGCAACGCAGGACTGGTATAAAAATGGGACAATGGTGGAAATGGAACTGTTCCATATTGGTCTCTGAGTGGTCAAGTTGAGTTAAACTATCCCTTTCGATGTTGAATTTTGCCAGTGACCAAAATTAGATTATTTCTTCCTTTCACTGTTTTAATACAAAAGTTATTGGTAAGGCCCTGGGGAGTGTTGCTGAACAAACAGATCTCGGGGTGTAAGTGAATAGTTCCTTGAAAGTGGACTCACAGGTAGACAGGGTGGTGAAGGCAGCATTTGGCATACTTGCCTTCATTGGTCAGAACATTGAGTATAGGAGTTGGGATGTCATGTTGTGACTGCACAAGAACATGAGTGAGACCACTTTTAGAATGTTGTGTGCAATTCTGGTCATCCTTCTATAGGAAAGATGTTGTTAATCTTTAGAGGGTGTAAAAGGGCTTACAATGATGATGCTGGGACTGGAAGGTTGGAGTTATAGAGAGGGGCTGAATGGACTGGGGCTTTTTTCCTGAAGTGTCAGACGGTGAGGGGTGACCTTATAGAAGTTTATAGAATCATGGGGAGCTTGGATAGGGTAACAGCCAAGGTCTTCTTTCCTAGGATGCAGAGTCCAAAACTAGAAAACATCAGTTTAAGGTGAGAGGGGAAAGATTTAAAAAGGACTTTAGGGGTAACTTTTTCATGCAGAGGGTGGTGTGTGTATGGAACAAGCTGCCAGAGGAAGTCGTGGAGGTGGGTACAATTACAGCATTTTAAATCCATGTGGATGGGTATATGAATAGGAAGGGTTTAGAGGGATATGGGCCAAATGCTGGCAAATGGGACTTGGTCAGATTGGGATGTCTGGTTGGCTCAGACAAGTTGGACCAAAAAGTCTGTTTCTGTGCTCTATGAGTCTATAAATACTATTAACATTTTCAGCTCATTAAAATCAAAGTTTTCAAGCATGGTTTAGAGTCATACAGCACAGAAGAGACCCTTTGGCCCATTCAGTTTGTTCCAACCTATTTAAACTAATCCTGCTTTCCAGCACTTGGCCCATAGCTTTGAATGCTTCTGGTATTTGAGTGCTCATCCACCTACTTTTTAAAGGCTGTGAGGTTTCCCATCTCTACTACCCTCCTAGGCAGTGCATTCCAGATACCCACCACCCTGTGGGTGAAAACATTTTTCCTCAGATCTCCTCCGAACGTGCTGCCCTTCACCATAAAATTATGCCCTCTCAACATTGACCCTTCTCTAAAGGAATCAGTTGCTTTTTTATCCATCCTTTAAAAAATATGAGTATCTATGCACAGATTTTGGAAAAGATTCCTCTAATGACTTCTGAATATCAACAATTCAAAAGCAAGGGCACACAGAAACAGGGAAAAAGAAATCTGATGTTCGCATGGTCGCTTTGAGATTTCTTTCTAGCACCTATGTGACCCGTGGGTCCAATTTGGTAGATGTATGAAATAAAATGCACGAAAATGGATTAAAACAATAAACGTCAAAACATTTTGTGAGCTAAAACTGTCCCCAGTGTTTGAATGTAATGAATTAATTTTGAAGTGCAATGATCGCTGCATTGACCTAAGTACAGTATAAAGACTCCATGAACATCAGTGACTAGTTTAAAAGAATGAGACTGCATCTTATAGAGCTTGTAAAATTCCAACAGGACTAGACTGGTTAGGTGCAGGAAGGATGTTCCCGGTGGTGGGGTAGTCCAGAACCAGGCATCATAGTTTAAGGATAACGGTTAAACCTCTGAGGACTGAGATGAGAAATTTCTTCACCCAAAGAGCAGTGAGTCTGGGGAATTCACGACCACAGAAAGGTCAAGGCATGATGTGTTTTCAAGAAGGAGGTAAGTGTAGGTGGCTAAAGGGATCAGGGGATTTGAGGAGAGGATGAGATTAGGGTATTGAGCTCACTGATCAGCCATGATCATAATGAATGGCACAGCAGGCTCAGGGGCCAAATGGCCTACTCCTGCTCCTATCTCCTGTGTTTCTATGTCCTCTACTGGCTGCTGTTGGATGACGATGGAAACTATGACCAGCTACTGGAAAGCTGCGACTGATCAAGTAGCCCTGTGCTGCTTCAATATCCAACTGACCCATTGGGATCAATAGAGTTAATGTGTCTTTCAAAAAAAGCAATGCAACTTGCCATTAGTCTTGTGCTGGAGTGACATAGTGGAATGGATTCTGGAGCAGGCCTTGATCTTGCAGCTTTCTTATACAGCCAACAGTGTGGTCAGTAGAAGGAACATAAATTATAAGTACTGCCTTGATTAAATAAGACAATCTATATAATAAGAACAGTGGCTTTGTAACACAGGACTTCGATATTGCTGCAAAGGCTATGGAGCTGATGATTGCCTGATAAATGCAAAAGCTTAGGGGTTGGGGAGGAGCTTGTCACTATTTCTAATTGGGATGGCAGCCTTTTAAGAAACTCATTAATTCGTCGCTACCACAAATATAACTCACGATGTCCTGGCACCAGTAAAGTCAGGTCACTTCTTTTTTTTTCAGCTCCAACTATCAACTTCAGCTTCCTATTGAACCCAATATATTTACCTGCTAATTATCTTCTGTCTCTGCAATTAAACAGGCCATTCAGAAGCTGTAGTGCAAATGTATGAAAAACTGTCTGATAATCTTGAACTTTTGTTATATTTGTTACTATCTGCATGTCTTACCCTATAATATTGTAACTTCGGTTATTGTACGTGGCGCAGGTCTGGCTCATTTCCAGATCCTGCACTGTTTCAGTCACCCCAGTCATCTTTGACTTCATCTGCATGTCTAAGACAGATCAGGTCTGCAGGGACACTTTGTACAAAACACTGAATAAAGAGGAAGGAAGGACACACCCAATGCTGCCGTCATCCTGATGGCCACTTCTGTTTTGCTGCATCAAGCTTTGTGTAGACCCTCGAGTATACTAACACCAAGTGTCACTACGTACTGAGGATCTACCTGTCCCGAGTGTTGCAAAGGATGGGTCTAACCTCATTGTCACGGAACTCTCCAAGTTGTTGAATCATTTTATATCACCTGTTCTATGTGGAGAAATTTGCAAAGAAAAACACCTTTCACAAGTCCTTCAGGAAGTAGTCAGCACATAGCATCATCAAGACCCTCCAGGAAAAGGAGAAGGTGCATTCTGTTGGGTTGTTCCTTGAGCCAACTGTCAAAGTCATTTGGCGGAATGCCTCATCACCAGAACTTTCCAACAAGCACCAAGACATTGCTTGGCTGGGGGTGAGAAAGGCATTACCTGTGAGATCCTTCATGTACGCCCGGTCAGCCTGCACCATCGCAATCTACCCTCGAAGCAGCTGCTGGGGGGTTTGAGAATCATACACCTCCTTCTGGTATGTGCCTTTGCAAAGGAAGTCCGGAGTAAGTTGCAGTGATTTTTGTTGAGGTTCGGCCCGATTAGCTCCATGAAGCAGGGCTCTGTATTCCTAGGTCCATTCCCTGGGACACACGCCAAGACAAATATTGACTGTGTCTGGAGGACCATCAGTTCGGTAAGAGACGCTCTTTGGTCTGCCTGAAACTTGTTGACCTTCCAGAACAAGGAGTTGACCCTGACTGAATGTTGCAGACTGGCACATTCCAAGGTCTCGGACAACATGCTGAGGGACGCACTAAAGCATGGGGCAGCTATATCATCATGCCTGCTCTCAGACCAATTCATGCACCACTCCAATCTTTCAACACTTCACTTTGGAGTTCAGGGACACGTATGAATTGTATGCTTCTGCCAAGTCACTTTATGCCAAGGTGCAGCAAGGAAAGACCACCGTCTAAGGTCTTTCTGCCGAAGCTAAATGGGGGTCCCTTCACTCATCGGACCCTCCAAATGCCTCAAATATGTGTCAATACAGTCTTGCACATGTAGGAAATGCCTCTGGTTTGTTGTTTGGATAGAGTCAAACTCCAATGTTTTTTTCTTCGTCTGTTACTGTACAGAACCAAACTGTTTCAGTGGCTAGGTTTGCATGTAAAGATATTTCATGAAATATATTTTATGAACAAAGTATATTATTCCATATTATTATAGATTTCTGTGAAGATGTCTCTCACTTGTGCATATGCAGGACATAGCTCACCATTGATCGTTGGGCCTTGTTCTGTCAATAGTTGTAGGAGTGAATGTCAGTGCCAATTTCACAGAATCTTGTTTCTATTTCTTCTGTTTGTTTTCTTCAATAACTGTGGCCAATGGAATTTTTAATGACGAAACTACAGAACCAATTTTCCATTTGATTGGTAGATTGAAGGGCAGTGCACACTCGACCGAACTGCAATAAAAATAATACAGTTTAAAAAAAAAAAAACACTGATACTGGTCATGTTAAGCTAACTTGATGCCTCGATAAGATGATCTTTCCGGAGACAGATCCATATAAATCCTGCAGCTCTTTTGTTGCTGATCATGCACACCCATGTTTTAACAGGGTGTAAACTCAAGGTAACGAAGAACTTCACACATAAAATCATTGTATCGCAATTTAACTTTACAATTACTGACTGCTATCTGGGATGGGCCATAAATTGGAGCTTTTTTATGCTCTTTCAGTTTATAACATCTCAATATTAGTTTGCTGCTTGTGTAACAAATGAGATAGAATAGCTGGAATGAGAAGAGAACCAGGAAATGGTAAAACATTTGAATAAAAGTTTTGAAGAAGAGTCATAAAGAACAGATCTTTTTTTCTCTCTCTGTCATTTAAGGACAGATCCTTTTAGTCCTCTTTCTCATTTACTCCTATCCAAATTACAAACAAACGTGCAAACATCACGCTTCCTGTTCTTAATGTATAAACACGCAAAGACATATCTTTGAGACAGCATTTGAATGTTGATCTAATTTCCAAGCCTGGAAGGGCATCCAGTGCCACAGGAAAGAAAGTGCATTTCAATTTTCCACGACAGATCCGACTGATTCCGGTGGATGCTCTAAATTATATTTAAGAACAAAGAACAATACAGCACAGGAACAGGCTCTTCAACCCTCCGAGCCTGCACCAACACATTTTGCCCTTCCATACTAAAACTCTCTTCACTTACAAGATCCATATCCTTCTGTTCCCTTCCTATTCATGTATTTGTCCAGGTGCTTCTTGAATGCTGCTATTTTGACTGCTTCTACCACGTCCTCCTGGCAGCGTGTTCCAAGCACTTACCACCCTTTGTGTGAAAAACTTACCTCGCACGTCTCTTTTAAAACTTACCCCCAGCCGCAGCTTGAACCTGTAATAATTGACCCCTCCACCCTGGGAAAAAGTCTCATACTTTTCACTCTATCCATACCACTCATAAGCTTATAACCTTTTATCAGATCACCCCACAATGTCCTGCATTTCAGTGAAAACAAACCAGGTCTATCCAACCTTTCTTCATAGTTAAAATTCCCCATACCAGGCAATATCCTGGTAAACCTTCTCTGTACCCTCTCCAAAGTATCCACATTCTTCTGGTAGTGTAGTGACTAGAACTGTATGCAAATTCCAAGTGTGGCCTAATTGAAGTTCTATAAAGCTGCAGCATAACTTGCCTATCCTTATACTGAATGCTCCTTGCAATGAAGGCTAGCATGCCATAAGCCTTTTTTACTATCTTATCTACCTGTACTGTCATCTTCAGTGATCTGTGGACCTGCACATCCAGATCCCTCTGCATATCAATACTCCTAAGGATTCTGCTATTTACTGTATAAATTCCACCTGTACTTGACCTTCGAAAATGCAAAATGTTTCTGCATTCATTTCAGTAGATTGCTTTATTGTGTGCTAGTCTTTCTCACTTATACACAGAATCACACAGATACAATGAAAACATTTTAAGTGTTAGCACCAAAGACAGTGCGGACTACAAATACAGAAACAACACCGAATTTTAAAAAAAGAAATAAAACCATAAATGTGTAAATGCTACAATAAGGAAAGAGGCCATTAAGCCTAACAAATCTGTACTAGTTCTCATCTTGCACATAAGCAAATAGTTTGAAACATTTGCTCACTTTGTGCTCATACCCTTTTCAGTCCTTTCCTTTATTTATTCGATTTAGTCTTGATTGTTGACACAGTTTTGGTCTCAAGCATTATTCCTAGAAACAATTTCTGCAGCCTCTCATCTCTGCACAAATATTTCTCCTGTTCTTGATTACCTTTAGACTTGTCCCTCTGATCCTTTGTTTTTGATCAATCAAGTAACAAAAACTGTATCTCCCTAATCCCATCCTTTCATCATTTTGACACTTCTATTATGTTGTTCATGACCTGTATTTGTTTTAACATAAACACCCAGCTTTTCAAATCTTTCTTCATATTTCCTTGCAAAATGAAAAATGTTGTGGGTCCTTAGTTGTAACAACTCTATAGCCACAATGATCTTCCATGTGTCTCTGAAACACTGTGCCGCACACAATGGGTAAAACTTAATGCCTACTCCCGAGATGAGATTGGACGCAGGGGTATTGGGCATGAGGGAGGCCTATGGGATTCCTTCACCTTCTGTCCAGGAAGGGAAGACACATGAATGTCATTCCTGCCCCACTGCCAATTGAGGTTATTAGGTGGGCAATTAATGCCTCAACCCATATTTGTTGATCAAATACCCCATCCCTTGATGGTTCACCATGTTGGCAGACTGAAGAGCAAAGTTAAGACCATAAGACATAGGAGCAGAAATTAGACCATTCGGCCCATCAAGTTTGCTCTGCCATTCAATCATGGCTGATAAGTTCCTCAACCCCATTCTCCCGTTTTCTCCCTGTAATCCTTGATCCCCTTGATAAACAAGAACCTATCTCTCTCAGTCTTAAATGTACTCAATGACCTGGCCTCCACAGCTTTCTGTGGCAGTGAATTTCATAGATTCACCACTCTCTGGCTGAAGATGTTTCTCCTTATCTCCATTCTAAAAGGTCTTCCCTTTACTCTAAGGCTGTGCCCTCGGGTCCTAGACTCTCCT
Source organism: Rhincodon typus (assembly GCF_021869965.1). Taxonomy (NCBI): domain Eukaryota; kingdom Metazoa; phylum Chordata; class Chondrichthyes; order Orectolobiformes; family Rhincodontidae; genus Rhincodon; species Rhincodon typus. Next base: position 53,837,613 of record NC_063345.1, read on the forward strand.
ACCAATGGAAGCATCTTCCCAACATCCATTCTGTCCAGGCCATTCAGTATTCTGTAAGTTTCAATTAGATCCCCCCTCATCCTTCTAAACTCCAATGAGTATAGTCCCAAAGTCCTCAAACGTTCCTCATATGTTAAGCTTTTCATTCCTGGGAGCATTTTTGTGAACCTCCTCTGAACCCGCTCCAGGGCCAGTAAATTCTTCCTGAGATATGGGGCCCAAAACTGCACACGATACTCCACATGTGGCCTGACCAGAACCTTATAAAGCCTCAGTAGTACATCCCTGCTTTTATATTCAAGTCCTCTCAAAATAAATGCCAACATTGCATTTGCCTTCCTGACTACTGACTCAACTTGCAAGTTTACCTTGAGAATATCCTGGACTAGAACTCCCAGGTCTCTTTGCACTTCAGACTTCTAAATTTTCTCCCCATTTAGAAAATAGTCCATGCTTTTACTCTTCTTACCTAAGTGCACAACCTCACACTTTCCTACAATGTACTGCATCTGCCACTTCTTTGCCCACTCACCTAACCTGTCCAAATCCTTCTGCAGCCTCCCCACCTCCTCAATACTACCTGTCCCTCCACCTATCTTTGTATCATCTGCAAACTTAGCCAGAATGCCCACAGTTCCTTCATCTAGATCATTAATGTTTAAAGTGAAAAGTTGAGGTCCCAACACTGACCCTTATGGAACACCGCTTGTCGCCGGCTGCCATCCTGAGAAAGACCCTTTTATCCCCACTCTCTGCTTTCTGCCAGACGGCCAATCTTCTATCCATGCCAGCACCTTGCCGCTAACATCATGGGCCATTATCTTACTCAGCAACCTCCTGTGCGGCACCTTGTCAAAGTTCATTTTGATTTGATCGTAGTTGTTCGAGGGTGCAGTTGATCCTTGATTAAGCAACTAAGCGTTAGGATGGGCCAGTCTACATGACAGCCAACTCCTTACATAATGAATCACAATCCCTTCTCACGACCCCATCCTGCCCTCATTCATCTTTGGTCGCCTGGTGATGTTGGGCCTTTCTTTGGGTGCCACCTTTCCTGCTGGTGCTATTTGAAATGCACAATTGTTGGCCTCTGATTGGCTAGCAGGTCTGGAGGAGAGGGGTGGCATTAGAGGGGAGTGGCACTTCTGCCATAGAGTCTTTGATCCTACAAAAGGCTCATGGTTGATCCCATCATGGGTGATATACGCTGGCCCTTAACTAAAAGAGGGAGTGGGTTATGGAGGTGAACGTGGGTTGTGGAGATGCCTATTGGACTCAGGTCAGATTGTGTTGTCTTGGGAATTAAGATTGGGTCAGTGGGCTAACGGGAATTGTTGGACCTGCTCTGACATATCCCTGCAAACTTAGCAACAATGCCCTCCATTCCTTTGCCCGGCTTGTTAATGTATAATGCGAATAGTTGTGGTCCCAACAGTGACCCCTGTGGGACTCTACTAATCACTGGCTGCCATCCTGAAACAAAAATGCCTTTATCCCCACAATCTGCCCTCTGCCAGTCAGCCACTTCTCTACCCATGCCAGATATTAACTGTAAGATGCGTGCTGTAAGATGTATACTGTGCAGATGCATAAAGCATACCGAAGCATAAAGTGACTTGGCAGAAGCATACAATTCATACGTGTCCCTGAACTCCAAAGTGAAGTGTTGAAAGATTGGAGTGGTGCATGAATTGGTCTGAGAGCAGGCATGATGATATAGTGAGGCTGGTGGTTTGCTAATGCTGACTTACATAGATGAAGAAACAAGGAAGATGGTGGCCATGGGGAATGCATGGATGCTGTTGTGAAGGAGCAGTTGGATTAAGATCAAGACAAGTACTGGGCAGGCTGCAACAGTCAAGTACCCACTCTGATTTAGGCGTCAAGAATTTGCGCCATCTTGTTTGTTGGGGGGAGGGGAGGAGAATTGGGAGTGGTGGATAAATGAGGCGACTTAGGGCTTTAATGAGATACAAGTGCACAATGATAAAACAGTAACCATTCAATGGTGAAATTCCAAAGACCACATTTAAGAGAGGAAAAAGTTTTTTTTATAACTTTGATATTCTATTCTTTTTCCCTCTCTTCAGACTTTCCCACCTTTCTATGATCAGCTCTTTGATGTGTACTAAAGAAATTTCTTTGTCTGATATAAAATAGCGTTAGAATATCATATCAAATGTATTCACAGTGGAAACTTAATTTTAAAAAGTAATTTTTCATATCCCTCAAAGTCTTACAAACAAAATATAAGTATACATTTAAGAAAATTCTGTACTAAGCTTAGCATTAGAAGCATAAACAGCATAGGCAGTGACAAAGGCTAGACACAAAGATACAACCAGTACAGGTCATCCACAGTCACTGCCCAGCTACCTATACATTCTTGATCCTGTTCATCTCCAGGCAGCTGTTGTTGGAGCAGCAGCACATATTCTTCCTCCATTTAAATCAAATTCATTTGTGTTGATTTAGCTGTAATGTGTGACCTACAGACATCCAGGAAAATCTTATAGGGATGAGAAGAAGACAAATTATAGGTGTAGTCACACTGGAAATTAGAATCCTGAAACAACATGCAGGTGAACATTTATAGCCTCAACATACTCACGCAATGAAGAGTCACCCACAGTGAAAATACCAGTTAAGGCTAAAGATGGGAGATTCACAGACAGTTCAAACATCTTCGACACCTGAAAGATCAATTTGTCAAATGTCCTGAATGGATACCTCCCCTGATCAATGAAGAAGTTTAGATCATCAGGAACTTGTGTCCTGGCTGCACAAGGATCTACATCTGCATTACCCTCATCCTTACTGAGCCTAGTCAGGTTGCTGAACTTCAGTTAATCAAATTCAAGAGTTTGGTCTTACCCATGGATAGCTTCCTTGATCTCTTTCTGAGAAATCTTCTCCTTATTATGTTTACTCGTGTGTACTGCCAGATTAGCATCAAGCTGGTGGCTCATGCAACATTTCCTCAGAAGTGTACTCCAAAGAATATCCTTGCAACAATATGTTTCATCAAGTAAGTTTAATGGAATTCTGTCTGAACAATTGGCTAAATAGATGTCTATATATCCTTAATTAAGTATTTATCATGGCTTTGTACTTTTCAAGGAAATATAGACTTGTTAAAACCACCAGAAATCCCCAACTGCCAAATAAATGCCATTTTCCACTTGATTTCATCAACTTGAAGATGCCATCTACTCAGGATCACAAGTTTCTGCCAGACTGAATTATCAACCCACAAATCTTTGCGTACATGAGGCAAGATATCTCATGGGGTAATGGGATCCTGAGTACAGAATTTATATCCTTTTCTTTCCATTTCTGACACCACTCTGCCTCATTGCTAAGGGATTAGTGACACAAAGAATGATGCAGCTTGATGGGCAGGTTATCACTGATTTGAACGATTGATAGTGAACTTCTCTCTGTCATTTGTTGACTATAATCCTCTTACAATCTTCTCAAGAAAGGGAACATTAAGCACTCACTCCTTAGTTTTGAAATGTCTGTTTTTCCTAAATTCTCAAAAATCCCCTTAGTACATGCAATGGCTTTACTGAAGCACTTAAGTAGAGAACTTTAACCTGTATTTCCCATGCAATAGCTAGATAGCCTGGACCCTAACTTTCTTATTTTAAAAGTTAAGTATAAGGTATTGCATTCTAGATGCAATTCGATTGGCCAAACCGCTTGACTTTAAGCAAAAAAGCACTTTTTTTAACACTACAGTTAAAATATAGACAAAATAAAAATAAAAGAATTGGCTTAACTGTAACTCTATCAA
>NC_063345.1:53841811-53855222 GCF_021869965.1 Rhincodon typus
CCTCCTGATACCAACTGTGTCTGGCCAATTAATGAGCCCTCTCCTGACACTGTTCACCTGATTATCAGGAAGGCTCTACAGTTCTAAAGCCAGGGCCACCCTCAGCGAAACATAGACCTGTTTTAGCACTTCATTGTTGTACATATTTCGTCATGATTTTTAGGTGGTAGCCATATGGATGCACAGTAATGTACATTTATAGTATTTTCTTTGCCCTCATCTGGAATGTGGGGCATTTAAAATTGAGTGAACTGAAGTTGAGGTTCCAGGAGTTTTGCTTCAATACTTTTCATGCTGGCTTCAAAAAGGACACTAGTGTTTATTCAACATTTCCCCCAGAATGAGATTGAGGTATACCTGCTGGAATTTCCGCAGTGCTGTGTCACAAGGACACTGCCCAGGTCGACTTGCAGTGAGGGTGATGTTAATTCCTCTGTTAATATTTGTTGATTTGCAGAGGTCTCCATTGTCAAACATTTTCTGCTATAATTTGGAGAAGGCTGAGCTGGCACAAAAAAATCTAGTGTTGGATTCCCTTGGCAATAGTGGCATTGAGAGAGATGGCTGCCATGATTTTGGAAGTAAGGACATATCCTAGAGCTTTTCTTCTTCAACTTATATGGGAGTTGGAACATTTGGCTAACCAAGCTGAATTTGTTATGACAATATTTCAAGATTAGCTGGTTTTTTTGCATGCAGGATTGAAGAGATTTAGAGTGGTTTGCAAAGCTGGTGTACTTGACAATAATTAGGTGAAAAAAATTATAACTTGGTTGTGAAGACTTATATTTTTAAGCATTATTAAAGTTTCAAAAGCATAATCATGTATATTGAGCTGCGCAGTAATGAACTGAAATGTAGCCAATTAAAATGGAAGGCAAGTTCTTGAAGTATCTCCATGTCATAAACATCCCTAATCAGGTATATTCAGTTACATATGGTTAATTTATGTCCTTTGAATACAACACTTTTGAAATTTTGTAAAGCACAATTTAATTTTGATTGTTGAACTAGTTGAAATGTAGTTGATTAATGTGGAAAGCAAGTATGAATGCAATTTAAATTCTGAACAGGAGGGAAACAATTGGCAGCAATGATTTTGAAAGTCAGAAAGCCCTTGGAATCATTAAAAGTACAATCCTTTAAAAATTAACAAATTATCAAGCAATATGGCTGTGGAGAGGTCATTTTACTTTCTTCTTGAAACCATTTCCTTCTTTTTCCTTTTTATCTGATAGATAAAGAGTTTGCATTCACATACATGCACATATATGTGCATACAGTGATGCCCCTATACATTTTGGTTATATTATTGTGTCTACCTCATACTACCATCAGTTAATATTGCTTGGTATAGCTATGTCGTTGTTAAGAACGGTTTGCTCCTCATCTCAGAGATGCCTGTGCAATTCAAGTATGCGTGTTCTGTGTCGGTAGTTTGGAATGCAAGGCAGGCTGCAGGAATGAACCTGACACTGTATTCCCTTGGCAGAAACAGAGATGCTTGATTGAAGTGATTTTATTGAATCTTGTAATATTCTTAAAATGTTTAACAAGTTAAATGCTGGCAGGCAGATTCCCCTAGCCAGGGCATCTAGCACTAGGGCAATCTCAGAGTAAGAGGTTTGGCTAACTAAGAGTGAAAGACCCTGTAGATTGAGTTGTGAACCTTCAAAATGTTCCACTACATAAGGACAATGGACGTTCAAGTATTGACTACATTCAAGAGAGATATTGATAGATTTTTGGATACAAAGAAATTTGTGTGTTATGGCCCAGGTTAAGAAGTTAAAGTTGATTTGAGGATAGAAAAATAGAGTTTGCTTAAAGGGCAAATGGTCTGTGTCTGCTCTTATTTCATATTTCTTCTATTTTCACCAAACATTAAGTGAATTTTATACTCACAGTGATGAATTTGAAGGTAGGGGTGTGGGCAGAGCACGTAAATTCCAGTTGGTGGCTTGCCCACTCTCATAATTGAATCAGAGATAGTAGGAACTGCAGATGCTGGAGAATCCGAGACAACAAGGTGCAGGGCTGGATGAACACAACAGGCCAAGCAGCATCATAGGAGCAGAAAAGCTGCTGACGTTTCCGGCCTAGACCCTAGAAGGGTGCTGTGTTCATCCAGCTCTACATCTCGCTATCTCAGCTCAGTCTGCTCCTATGATGCTGCTTGGCCTGCTGTGTTCATCCAGCCCTGCACCTTGTTGTCTCCCACTCTCATAATGTTGGATGCAGTGCAACATATCCAGCATATTGTGAAAGTTATTTTCTGCAGAACCAGCTGGGACATCTTACGTAGATTCACCACTACCAATCCTTCCATCAAGCTAACAAAATCATGCAGGGAAGGTTGCCAATACCAAACATTTTTGGCAGAAGATGCACTCTGACTTAATTAGCCAGTAAAGGTTTATTATGTATTGCATAGTAGCTAGTTACTTTACATCGAAGATGCATGATTGTCTCAAGAGACATCAGGCTCGATTTAAGAACAATTTAATATTATTGTTTTAACTACACACTGTTAACTCGAATAACAATCATTGAAGCACGCATTGGAAATTAGTACAGCATTCATTAGCTCCCAACAGGACAAAACTTTCTTGGGTGGACCTGATTGTGTGATGTCAGTTATTATTTTGAGGGATGAAATGGCTTATACAACATCCATTACCTAGCCACCCATTCTATTCTTGTCTGAAATTTTACAGGGATGTTAAAGGCATCAAGCAGCCAGTCAATGGTCACTTACAGACCTGATGTTGTCCCACTGGTATTTCACCCACAAGGCCCAGGCCATGGAGGAAGGGCATCAGCTTTAGCCGCGAGCAATGGGATCCTTCTTCATGGATGCCCAGGGTTCCTCAGAGAGGAATGATCATTCCCCTTCAACACCATTTAGCCCCCTTCCCTGCCTTCACATTGTCACTTCTAAAGCCCTCAAGCCCCTGTCCTCGCACTTTTAACAGGTTCTGTGTGGGGATTTTAACAAGATATAGTAGACTAATATTTCCAAATAATATTTGAGAGGATGCCACACAGAAGGTAAATATACAAGATAAATGCTCATGAGTTTCGGGATAATATACTGGCAAGATGAACAATCTTGAAGCAAAGGATTGTGATGAATAGGCCATTTGTAAATTGGCAGGCTGTGCCTCATGGAGTGCTAGAAGTATCAATGCTGGGGCTTTATCTGTTTACCATCTATAATAATAACTGGTAAATAGTTGAGACTGAATAATCTGAGTTTACTGATGATATAAAGCTAAATGAGAATGTATGATAGATGGGATTGCAAAGAAACTGCAAAGGAATATAGACAGGTTAAGTGAGTAGGAACAAGGTAGCAGAAGGACAATTATGTGGGGAAGTGTGAGGTTGTTCATTTTAATAGTAAGAATAGAAAAGGAAGATATTGTTAAAAGGCATGACATTTGTAGATTTTTACATTCAGAGAAGCTTGCATGCACCCACATAGAGAACACAAAAATTTAACACTAGGAATTAGAAAGGCAAATTACAGCTGAGCTTTTATTGTAAGGAAACTGGAACACTGGCATAATTTAACAGGGTTTTGGTGAGTACTGTGCAATAATTTTGATCTCCACATTTAAAGCATGTCAAACTTACCTTGGAGATGGTATAGCAAAGCTTCATTAGATTGGTCCCTGGGATAAAAGGCTTGCCCTAAGTCTAGAGGCTGAGTGAATTTGGACTACAATTTCTGAAATTTAAACAAATAAGAGTTTATGTGATTGAAACATACAACATTCTGAAGAAATTTGACAGGGTAGACACAGAATGGTTTTTCCCCTGTGTGCTGTTAATCCCACTTTCACTGACCCATTGTGTTTATTCTGGAAATCAATAATTCAAACAATTCTAACAATGGAATATGCCTCAGAGATAGTAGGAACTGCAGATGCTGGAAAATCTGAGACAACAAGATGTAGAGCTGGACGAACACAGCAAGCCAAGCAGCATTACAGGGGCAGGAAGGCTGACGTTTCGGGCCTAGACCCTTCATCAGAAATGATTTTTCAGCAGCTGCAGTTCCTACTATCTCTGATACAATTTTAACCCCACTGCGAAGCCTCTTCTAAGGATGCCTACCCTGAAGAAGTTACCCTCCTCCCTCCGGACCCATTTCTGATGAAGGGTCTAGGCCTGAAACGTCAGCCTTCCTGCTCCTGTGATGCTGCTTGGCCTGCTGTGTTCATCCAGCTCTACACCTTGTTGTTTCAATGGAATATGCCTAATGTTTTATATTAAAGCGAAGTACAATCACGTGAATGGTTTTACATGGATTTGTCCAAAGATCAGAAGAACAGGTGATCAACTCACTCTGTCTCAACTTCTAAGTGTTGATCGAATAATCTCCCTGAGCTAGCTAAATTTTACTGAGAGGCAAGCTTGTTTTATACTTCTAATACACAAAGAAGCTATGCATTTAAATTCTTGATACTATCCAGTCTCCAGCAAATGATTAGTTTCACAACTGACAAACATTACAAACATGTTACATTTTGTACGTTGGTTTGATCAATTAACTCATTAAGACTTGTTTCGAAAGAGGCTTATTACTTGTTTTTAATAAACTCTGACCTCAGCTTGTGCTTGCTATTCATCACTGTTACATCATCTAACATATGATATTTCCAAAGCACAATTTCACAACAATCAAAATTCCACTGATAAATAGTTTACATTATCACATCTGATAATTATCTGTTTTAAAGAAAACTTCAGCTTTTCCAGGATTACTGTGGCAGTTCAGTCCATTATTGCTGAGTTACTAGGCTTGATGTAAGTAAACACACACATTCCTTCAGCAAAATGCTGAAATACTTTAAACCCACGACCTTTCTAATCATTACATAATCACCATTAGGATTCATATGTTTTGTCCTTATTTCTCTCAACTTAATTTCACTGAACTTCATTTTGGCTAATCCATAGCCCTGGTTGGGGAATCTAGAACATGGGGCACGAACTGAAGATAAAAGATCAACCAGTTAAATCTGAAATGAGGAGAAATTTCTTTGTTCCAAAGTTTGTGAATCTTTAGAATTCTTCAGAGTTCTGGATGTTCCATCATGGAATATATTCGAAACAGATAAGCTATTTGGTTTCTCGAGGAATCAGAGATATGGGGAATAGGTGAGAAAATTGAGTTGTTACAAAAGATCAGGTAAGATTGCAATGAATGATAGAGCAGACTCCTATCCAATTTCTTGTATTGTCATGTAATTATGTACATTATATTTATGCTTAATTGGTAGGTGCGAATGGGGCATAATGGCATAAAATTAAATAAGTCACAAAATTATAGAGATACAGTGGGTTCTTTAATTGGGTGTCCCTGACTACAGAAGAAATACATTGACAATGCATGAAATGAAGAGGCAAAAGAATGAGTCAATAGACAAGCAGCAGAAAGATCTTAGAGTGTGGTAGTGGGGAATATGCAGTACAAAATGAAAATCACAGCTGAGATCAGATATCTAGAGTCATGGACATTATTTCAGAGCAGTCAAATGCTATGTTTTAGCACTTACCTTATACATTATACATTATACCTTGTATACATTACTGGCTGGCTGTATTGGTTAAATGTTGTATAATCAGCAGAATTTTATGGCAGCTATATGTTAGGAATTAATTAGCCTATGGTGACCTTAGTGACTCACATTCTTGCAGACTAATCAATAACGCTAGCGAAGCTATATAATTCTAATACTTTTTTTCTGAGAAAAGCTATTTAAAATAATAAATACATATTAAGGTAGGTACAGGTTGCATTTTGCTGAATTAATATTTTCAGCACGACAATATATTTTCCAAGAGGAAGTTTGCCAGCACAATGTTCCATTAGCAAGCCACTTAGTTGTATCAACTAAAAATATCTCAAAAAAGGAGTGAAACTGGATGGACCAACTAGCATTGTCCTAGATACCAGAAATGACAACAGCAAACCCAAAATGTTTTCATGACCAACATTTGGGGCCAATGCCAAAATTGGGAAAGCTGCCTCACAGACTAGGCAAGCAACAGCTTGGCATTGTCACACTTATGGAATAATGCCTTACAGTCCATATATCAAACAATGCCATTGTCAACCCTGGATAAGTCCTGTCCCACCATCAGGACAGCAAAAGCAGAGGTGGGGCTATACAGCGATTTATAGTTGACAGAAAGTTATCTGGACATCCTCAACATTGACTCTGGACCCCATGAAGCCTTATGGCATCCGGGCCAAAATTAGCAAGGAGACCTCCTGCTGATTACAACCCACCGTACCCACCACTCCCCTCACACACTTGCCCTTGCCTTGGGCTGATGAATCATTACACTTCCATGTTGAACACTGCTTGAAAGAGCACAGACGATGGAAAAGGCACAGAATGTATTCTGGTGGTAGATTTTAACATCCACCACCAAGTGTAGCTCTGCTATGCTATTACTGACCAAGCCGTTAAAATCCTAAAGGACATAGCTGCGAGACTGGGTCTATAGCAGGTAACCAGACAACCAACAAGAGGCAAAAACATACTTGACCACGTCCTCGCCAATCTGCCTAATTCAGATACATCAATTCAAGACAGTATTGGTAGGATTGACCACCATTCAGTGCTTGAGCAGCCAAAGTCCCATCTTCAAAGTCCCAATGTAGATACCCTCCATTATGCTCATGGCACTACTACAGTGCTAAACGGGACAGATTTCAAACAAGTCTAGTCACAAACACTGGGCATCATGAGGCTCCTTGGGCCAGCAGCAGAATTGTACTCAAACACAAACTGCAAACTCATGGTCCAGCATATCCCCCATTTTCCCACTAATAACAAGCTAGAGATCATCCCTGGTGTGATGAAGACTGCATGCCAGGAGCAGCAGTAGGCACACCTAAAAATCAGTTCTCAATCTGGTGCAGCTAAAAACAGGACTACTTGAGTGCCAAACAGCATAAAATGCTCTGCAACCAAAGCTCCTTAGATAGCACATTCCAAACCCATCAACACAATTGTCTAGAAGAACAAAGGTGGTGGATATATGGGAAAATCACCAGCTGCAACTTCCCCTGCAAGCCACTCAACATCCTAACTTGGAAGTTATCACCGTTCCTTTGTTGTTGCTAGGTCAAAATCCTGAAACACTCTCCCTAATAGCATTATGGATATACCTGGACCAGATGGAGTGCAGCTATTCAAGAAGTTAGCTGACCACTACCAAGGGCAATTAATGATGGGCAATAAATGATGTTCCAGGCAGCAATGCCTATATCCCACTGATGAACAAAAAAAAACTTGTGTTTTGGTTCAGTTAAGTATCAGATGCATTGCTTTGAATTGATTGTAGTCCAGTGTCGGTTGCGGTATCTTTCCAACAGTGACTGTTCTCTAATTTCTTTTAATAGATTTTTTTTGTTTCTTTGTGGTACCAATTATTTTTTATGTCAATTCCAATCCACTTAATTTGTTATAAGCACAGTTTCAATGAATTCCTATTGTATGAATCTCTTGCTTTAAAGAAAAACAAGTATAGAGTTGAGCAGTTAATACATAGATCTTGCATAAATATTACTGTACAATGTGAAAAGCTGCTCAGCCTGTATAAATAATGCAGAAGGAAGCAATCCATCTGTGAGATGAAATTAGGGGTTAAAATGGAAGTAAAATACAGCAGGCAAGAATCTGAAACTAACTATACAAAATAAGAAAGTACATGGATGCTTGCTAAGTGTGGAGTATCAATCCACTTATAACTGGCATAGACCACAAAGCTACATCCCTGGAAATTTAGAAGAGATATCAGCAACTTCACCTTCAAAATTAATAAGGTCAGTAGCTATTTATTTAATCTGGAATTGAATCAGAACTTCTAGAATAGTAGTGTGCTTGACTGAATATGTTCTAATAATTTGCTGGAATTGTAAAATTATGGAATCTCATTAAAATTGCTGAAGATATGCACAACATATGCGACAGGTAAACTCAGAAAAAAGCAAATGAAAAATATTGAAAATGGAACAATTTTAATACTATCATTTGTTTTAGTGGTACAGTGGTTGGCCAATGAGCCCAGATATAGACCTGGATCTTCTGAGCAGTGATCATCATTATTCGATAGGCAAACTGCTGTTGCCTTTCTGCATCCTGACAGAGTTCCATGTTTCTGAACACATCTTCCAATCCGAGTAGGCGGCTTTAAAAATACATTACAACGTTCCATCAAACTATTTTCTCGTGGTGCTAATCAGGGTCCAGGGGGATTGCCTTTCTACCTTTTCAGTGAACTGGCTGTCAGATTCAGGGAAGAGCTCACTAACACATTGAAAAGCTTTGGGACTTTAAAACTACTTTTCAACGTGTTTGTGATTGAGTGTATGAGTGAATAAGCGAGCAAGTGCGTGACTGAATATGAAACGCTTCTATACACAAAGGCCAATAAGTGTTTGAAACTCAACTCCACAAATGGCAGTTGATGCTAGATCAGCTGTTAACTTTAAAGCTGAGATAGATAATTTTTTGTTCAGCAAAGGTATTAAGTGATTTGGGCCAAAGGAAGGTATATGGAGGTAGGCCACAGGACAGACTTAATCTCATTGAATGGTGGACTAGGCCTGAAGGGCTGAGTGGCCTTCTCCTGTACCTCTGTTCCCATATGCCGAGCTGTGCATTGTCAGCTTTCTAAGTGTAGGAGCAAGTCCCTGATGGTAATAACTTTCAGCAGGCAGCAGAGTTCAGGCACTTGGTAGTTTATTCAAGCAAACTCCGGTGTCATTCAGTCAGAGGCCAGTGATCACCCTGAATCAGGCTTTGACATGAGGGCTCAATTGCCCCCTTAATCTTTGGCTCAGATTGGAAGAGAAATCAGTGACACTCTAATTTTCCCAGTGGGGATCAACATCTTTATACATTTAGTGTTACAATAATTACATGCAACATTGTCATTGTTCCTTCCTCATTAATGTATACATCCAGTCCCGTAAAACACCGAATCAATGATGGACATCCCTAGGTTCCCCATGATCTTATGATATTTACCAGACATTGTAATCATTCAGCCTTGGGATCTTACAATGCATCCCATTAATTCACATTCCAAAGTTAATGGTTATACTCCTTTGGACATGTCCCAGACTTGCGTACCTCTAAGGACTGCTTGAATTCTGTTAGTCATTTTATATTTCCCACAGCCCTAACTATAGGAGATACAAAAGAAGTCAGTTCTTACTAACTGCTAAAAATTCATAGTATTAATTTTACTACAAAGTCAGTCATATGTAAAGTTTTATATTTACACCTACTGTTAGAATTATTTAGCTAATGATTTGCAGGCAATTTATTTCTTACTGTTTTTACTAGGCACCCCCATTTTTATCCTTGGGAGTCTCATATTGGGTTCATTCAATCCACATTCCAATGTCTGCTAGTCCCTGTACAAATGATTGCTTTCTCCCTTTACTACCTGAGCCTGGGTTTTTCTTATATTTTTATTTAAATCTTTTCTTTGAATATTTTAGTGATTTTTGAATATATGTGGATCTATAGATACTTCAAGATCTATCTCAATGATTATCTTTAACTAGAATCTTTAACTAGAACCTACTCTTAATATTATAAACAAGTCAAAACAAAACTAATTATTGTGAGATAGTAAGAACTGCCGCTGCTGGAGTCAGAGATAACACAGTGTGGAGCTGGAGGAACACAGCAGGCCAGACAGCATCAGAGGAGCAGGAAAGCTGACGTTTCGGGTCGGGATGCTTCTTATTTTTCTGAAGAAGGGTCCCAACCCAAAATGTCAGCTTTCATGCTCCTCTGATGCTCTCTGGCCTGCTGTGTTCCTCCAGCTCCACAATGTATTATCACTAATTATTGTGAAGTGTTTTTATCTGTTGTTTTGCAGCTTCATATTCTATCTTAAATCAGACTCTTGATTACAAAGACCTGCTGTTGTTCTACTAGTGGAGATCATACTTTCGCAAATATTTTTTCCTAAGCCTTCTAACTACAGTCAGCCATGTTCTGCAGAGTCAGTCGGGGCAGTTGTCAGCCATTTTGTGCTGCTCAGTCATGGGCATCCCTAACACTAAATGGAGAGAGAGAATGAAGTTGTCAGTCAGATACCAGTTCATTAGGTTGGTAGATGAGTTAGATGGCAGGGAGGCAGGTGGGTAGAATAGCAGAGACGAGGCTGGCTAGGCTAGCAACTTGGTGGGCAGCAAGTGGGTAGGGCACTGGGCAAATGCAGTGCTGTGTGGGTACAGTGGCAGGCAATTCCTTTGACAGGTGGCTAATGTGGTAGGAAAGTGAAGTCATGGGTGAATAGCTGATGAATAGGGTGGCAAGTGGAGAGAGTTACACAGTGGCACGTGGATGGCTTGGTGGGTGTGTGACTAAGGATGTGTGTCAAAGAGTCATGGGGGGTTGGGTCGTGGCAAAAGTGGTTGCCATGTGGTGGACATCAGGTTGAGCTGGGGGAGAGTCATGGGGCCAGGGGAGCAGTCAGAGGGATGGGGACAGGTTGAGGCAGTAGTTCAGGGAGGGAGACAAAGGTAAGCAGAGGGATTGTGGCGGAGGGCAGTTCTATTCAGCAGTTAGACAAAATCATCTCGGTCTCATGTTTCCTGGATAAGTTTCCAGATATATAAATCCAAACTCTCCAAAGTCTAACTCACACTCAGGGGGTCTGGTAGAGCAGGGCAGTTGCTTATCAGAAGTTCAAAGTTCCTGGACAATTCCCGCAAGTTGATGAATTGGAATTTCCCTGGGGACACAATTTGTATTTCTGATCTTACTTCCAATCGCTAGCAATCATATCTTGAAAGATCTGACCCATGGTATTTGCAGTACTAGATAATTCTTTCGCAGCAACAGACATAAATATTTCCATGACTATGTAGCATGCGGAACACTATTGACGCTGTACCAATTCTCTGTAAGATTTATTGCTGACAATCCTCAAAATATCCATAAAGAAAAACCAGTGTTTCAACATGATAAATCTTTGCTCAGTGGATATTTGCCCATTCATTTGGAATCTTTGCTCAGTGTTGATTGCATTGAGATGTCATGAGGCACTGCTATTTGTAATGCAGACGGTACTTACAAGGACAGTTACTCTTCAAACTATTCTCCTTAGCATAAATGAGAATCAACAACTCCTACAAGACTGCCAAGGGCACTGTTCTTAATTTGTGTATTCATGTGCACAATATTTTGGCTGAAATTGCACACCATTTGGACCTTCACAAAGTGGTCACCTTGATGAATGTTGGCTTGTTACACATGCACTTGACTGTCCAGATGGGTACAACTGATGATACTCTATATGCTGACGTGTAACATCATTTGTAAAATTTTTGCAAACATTTCCTTTTGCTGCTGGATTTCAGTGTTGAATTTAACTTAATCATCAACATGACAAATTAGATCATTGGTAATCTCAACCTGAAACAACTTGATAGCAAAAATAAATTGACTGCTGTCATCACTTTTACCAGACTAGTCGGTACAGTGCAAATATAGTGTTTTGGTTGCATGTGTGATTCAAAGATATACTGTATTCCATCTTTGATTACATTGTGCAGGCCTTTACCTTAATCCTCCTCAAGGATAGAAAATATCTCTTTTCCCTATTGTGTACACATTATCAGGTTATGAGCACTCCTTCTGGGTTCTTTGCCTTCTTACCCCTCCAGCATCTCAGCAGTCTTCAACTAATAGTGGGCAAAATAGTTAACAGGTCAGAACAGAAAACAAAGCTTCATATTCAGTCAGACAGCCCAGTTTTACCTATTGAAGAAACAAAGCATTGCATGTGTAATGCATATAACAGTGAAGCTTTTCAGTGTTCAATGTTTCACACTGCTGTGTTTAACATAGAAAGTGAAAAAAAATGCATATCTCCCATTTTTATCAACGTAAAAGTGGTAATTAACAAAGAATGTTAGTGATCCTGAGCCACTCCAAAACAGGGTATATGAAACATACTAAATTCGAGATTCTAAATCATCTGAGCAGCAAATGGGGCCATCTTTTCATTGCTACCATCCTGGATTCTTTTCCATTCACTGCTGATAGCATGCAATCATCTTAAAAATTTATAAGTGAAATAGAAACGATGAATGAGCATCTAATGCAGACATCGTATTTGACATGCACAAGAATTTAATCTGCAGTTGTCCAGGTGTTTGAAGGAATCACTATATAATGGGTTTACAATTATCTATA
Source organism: Rhincodon typus (assembly GCF_021869965.1). Classification (NCBI taxonomy): domain Eukaryota; kingdom Metazoa; phylum Chordata; class Chondrichthyes; order Orectolobiformes; family Rhincodontidae; genus Rhincodon; species Rhincodon typus. The sequence continues at coordinate 53,854,060 of NC_063345.1, forward strand.
CAGGCATTCCTTTTTTCTGCTGAATTGTCCGGCATAAAAATTATTAACATTCATCTTGATGTGAAGAGAAGAATGACAGCAGATATCTATAAAAATGTGGGGTTTTTTTGCCTTGTTTCATTTGTATGCGTTTGTGATCTGTGATTAGTGATCTTCCTTTAAAAATTCTCAGTACTTTGGTTTGATTTAAACAGTCTCTTCTATTCAAGGTGAAATTCTGTAATAAAAAGGGAAATGTGACCTGCTCTAAATGCTGATAATATACCTGTATGGCCTGGTCACAAAGGAATGGAGAACACAAATTAAGCATTATTGAAGTCAGGTTCTAGATTTAAAACCTCAACACGAGGGACCACCGATGTCTGTTTTGGGGTTCCTGGCTTGCAACGAGTGAAAGGGTACCTGGAAGCCTTTAAATATGGCAGCAGACATTTTAGATAGCAGCACAGTCGTCATGGTCAGTTCTGGAGTGATCATCCACTTTTCAGCTCATTTTGTATGAAGCAAGTTCTATGGAGAGATAGACATCCAGTCATAGCTGCTCACTGACATGCAGTTTGGGTTCTCTCAGGTCCACCCAGCTACCAACCTCATTACAGCTTTTGTTCAAACATGGTCAAAAGAGCCAAATTCCAGAGGTGGGAGGATAATGAGTGACTGCCTTTGATATCAAGGCTATACTTGACTGATACTGAGGAGCAAAACTGCAGTCAATGGGAATCAGGGGGAAAGTTCTCTGCTGGTTGGAGTCATACTTGGTACACAGGAAGATTGTTGTGGTTGTTAGACGTCAGACATTCCGTTTCCAGGACATCTCTGCAAGAGCTCCTCAGGGTGGTGTCTGAGGCCCAACCATTTTCAGTTGCTTCATCAATGATCTCTCCTCCATCTTAAAATCAAAAGTGGGACGTTCACCGATAATCAAAATATGTTCAGCACCATTAGTGACTCTTCAGGTACTGAAACAGCCCATGGCCAAATGCAACAGGACCTGGACAATATCCAGGCTTGGGCTGAAAAGTGGCTATTAACATTCACGCTACACAAATGCCAAGCAATGAACATAGAACATAGAACATTACAGCGCAGTACAGACCCTTCAGCCCTCGATGTTGTGCCGACCTGTGAAACCAATCTGAAGCCCATCTAACCTAAACTATTCC
>NC_063345.1:53860222-53885814 GCF_021869965.1 Rhincodon typus
GTTTTCATGATAGACTGGGCTGCATTCACAACTCTCTGTAATTTCTTACAGTCTTGGGCAGATCACTTGCCATACCAAGCTATGATGCATCTGGATAGGATGCTTTCTAAGGTGCATTGATAAAAATTGGTAAGAGTCCTTGAGGACATTCCGAATTTCCTCAGCCTCCTGAGGAAGTAGAGGTGTTGATGTGCTTTCTTAATTGTAGTGTCGACGTGGATTGACCAGGATAGATTGCTGGTGATATTTACTCTGAAGAAGGGTCTAGGCCCGAAACGTCAGCCTTCCTGTTCCTCTGATGCTGCTTGGCCTGCTGTGTTCATCCAGCTCTACACCTTGTTATCTTGGAAATATATTGGTGTTTCTTCAGTCTCACTGAGTCAATGTCCTGAGACTCCCTCCCTAATGGCATTATGGTTCTACATACAGCACATGGACAGCAGCGGTTCAGGATGACAGGTCACCTCCACCACCCTCTCAAGAGTATTTAACGATGGGTAATAGATTCTGGCCAAGATAGCTACACCCACATCCCATGAATAACTTTTAAAATAAATATATGGAGGGAAACCATTTTGCTCCCACTGGCACCTTCTGGTGTTGAAGGTTGTTCTGACATATTTCAGGCTACCTTAGCACTCTTTCATCAACTGCAATCCAAAGACACCAGATGGACAGTGATACAGTGTTTCCCCTTCTCCTCTTCCTGGAGATAAGAGCCAAATGTTATAAGATATTTCGACATCGTACTGGTGTCTCTCTGAATATTCTGCTTTGGTTCCATCCTATTCCTCTCTGTAGGTGAAAAGAAATACTCCCATTAGACCCGGGCAGCATGGGCCCAGACCCAATTTGTGCAGGAGGCACAAACCTTTAGCAGACATCAACACAGATGTATTTTGGGAGGCCAAATGCAAGAGGAAAGTTTATAGTAAAATATACAGGAGCATTGATAATACTTGAGGTGCAAGAAAGTGGCAACACAAATGGATATTGTGGTAAAGAAGGGGTATAGATTGCTTGCCTTAATCAGTATAAACATTGGCAAGTCATATTGCAACTATATCAAACTTTAGCTAGACCACATTTCAACTATTACATGCAGTTCTGGTCTCCACACTATCGGAAAGATGTAGAGACGTTACAAAGGAGCTTTATCAGGATGTTGCCTGGATTGGAATATGTTAGCTATCAGAAGAGGTTGGGCAGACTTGGATTGTTTTCACATGGAAGTCAGAGGCTGAAGGATGATCTGAGTGAAGTATATCAAATTATTAGAGGCATGGATAGGGTGCATATTCAGAGTTTTTTTCCCAGTGTAGAAATGTCAAATACTAGGGGCATAGGTTTAAGGTGAGAGGGGAAAGTTTAAAGGAGAAATATGAGGCAAGATTTTTTTTACACAGAGGGCAGTAGGTACATTGAACTCGCTGCCGGGGGAAGTATAGAAACAGATACAAAAGCAACAATTAAGAGGCAATGGCCTAGTGATATTATTGCTAGACTATTAATCAGGGAACTCAGCAAATGTCTGGAGACCCAGATTTAAATCCCACCATGGCAGATGGTGGAATTTGAAATCAATAAAAAAGCCTGGAATTTAATGATCGCTATAAAACCATTGCTATTGTTGGGAAATGCATCTAATGTCCTTCAGGGAAGGAGATCGGCCATCCTCATCTGGTCTGGCCTACATGAGACACTGGACTCACAGCAAGGTGGTTGACCCTCAACTGCTCAGCAAGCCACTCAGTTGTGTCAATTGCTACAAAGTCTTAACAATGAAATGAAACCAGGTGGAGCTAGGCATTGACGTAGGCACCAAAAAAGACAATGGCATAAACAGCCTGTTGACCTACAAAGTCCTCTTTATAATAACATTTGGAAGCTAGTGTCAAAATTGTGAGAGCTATGTCATAGATGAGTCAAGCAAGAGCCTGACATAGTCATACTCATGGAACCATGCCTTGCAGACAATGTCCTGGATGTCACCATCACCATCACTGGATATGTCCTCTCTCACCAGCAGGACAGACCCAGGGAAGTGGTAACACAGTAGTATACAGTCAGGAGGAAGTTGCCCTGGGAGTCCTCAACATTGACTCTGGGCCCCAAGAAGACTTACGGCTTCAGGTTAAACAGGAAAAGGGAAGGGAAACCTTTTGTTGATTATTATGTACCGACTTCTCTCAGCTGATGAATCAGTACTCCTCCATATTGAACAACACTTGGAGGAAGCACTGAGGGTAGCAAGAGTGCAGCACTAACAACACTACTGATCGAACTGGTTGGGTCCTAAAGGACACAGCTCCTAGACTGGGTCTGTGGGAGGTGGTGAAGGAACCAACAAGAGGGATAAACATACTTGACCTCATCCTTACTGATGTGCTGGCTGTAGACGCAACTACTAATGACAGTATTGGTAAGAGTGACCACTGCACAGTCCTGGACAGATAAAATCCCACCTTTGCATTGAGAATACTCTCCATCCTGTTGCATGGCACTGTCACCATGCTAAATGGGTAGACAGATCTAACAACTCAAGACTAAGTGTGCATGAGGCGCTGTGGACCATCAATAGCAGCAGAACTGTACTCTAGCACAATCTGTAACCTCATGGCTCGACATATCCCCCATTTAACCATTACTATTAAGCCAGGGGATCAACCCTGGTTCAATAGAGAATGCAGAAGGTCATGCAGAAAAGCATGTCAGGAGCAGCACCAGGCATACCTAAAACTGTACCTAGTAAAGGTACTAAACAGGACTACTTGTGTGTCAAAGAGCATAAGTAGCAAGTGATAGGCATAGCTAAGTGATCCCACAACCAACAGATCAGTTATAAGCTCTACAGTCTTGCCACATCTTGAATGGTGGTGGACAATTAAATAAATCATTGGAGGAGGAGGCTCCACAAATATTACCATCTTCAATGAAGGAAGAGGGTAACACATCAAAGCAAAAGATAAGGCTAAAGTGTTTGTAGCAATCTCTAGCCAGAAATGCTGAGTGGGTGATCCATTTCAGCTTCCTCCAATGGTCCCAACATCACAGATACCAGTCTTCAGCCAATTTAGTTCACTCCACATGATATCAAGAAACGTTGGAGACAATGGATACTTCAAAGGTTGTGGGCCCTGAAAACAGTCCAGCAATAGTACTCAAAACTCAGAGGATCATAGCTAGTATGAGAACAAGCATCTTTGGAGCAGACATGGGGAGAATGTCACAGAACACAGAAAATCACCCAAAGGTGGAATCAAACCTTGAGCTCTACAACTTGCTGCTTCCCTAGCCAAACTTTTCCAATACATTTACAACACTGACATCTATGGAAATTTGCCCAGGAATGTTCTGTACATAAAAAGCAGGACAAATCAAACCCAGCCAATTAACGCCCCATCAGCCTACTCTCGCTCATCAGTAAAGTGATGGAAGGCAAGATCATCTGTGCTATCAAGAAGCATCTGCTCAGCAATAACCTGCTCAGTGACACCCAGTTTGGGTTCCGCCAGGGCCACTCAGCTCCTGACCTCATTACAGCCTTGGTTCGAACATGGACAAAACAGCTGAATTCCAGAGGTGAGGTGAGAGTGACAGCACTTGACATCAAGGCTGCATTTGACTGTGTGTGGCATCAAGGAGCCCTAGCAAAACTGGAATCAATGGGTGTCAGGGGCAAACCCTCCAGTGGTTAAAGTCATACCTGGCACATAGGGAGATGGTTGTAATTGTTGGAGGTCAGTCACCTTAGCTCCAATACATCACTGCAGGAGGTCCTCACGGTAGTGTCCTAGGTCCAAGCATCATCAACTACCTTCCCTCTATCATAAGGTCAGAACTGGGGATATTCGCCGATAATTGCACAATGTTCAGCACCATTCGCTACTCCCCAGATACTGAAGCAGTCCATGTTCAAATGCAATAAGATCTGGACAATATCCAGGCTTGGGCTGACAAGTGGCACGTAACATTCGCACCATACAAAATGCCAGACGACAACTATCTCCAATAGTCTTTCAAAGACATTCAATGGTATTACCGTCACTGAATCCCCAACTAACATCCTGGGAGTTACTGTTGACTGGAAAATCAACTGGACTCACCTCTTGAACATAGCGTCCACAAGATCAGGTCAGAGTTTTGGAAAACTGTAGTTAGTAACTCACCTCCTGACACCACTAAAGCCTGTCCATCACCTCCAAGGCACAAGACAGGAGTGTGATGGAATACTCCCCATTTTCCTGGATCGGTGCAGCTCCAACAACACTCAAGAAGCTTCACAGCATCCAGGACAAAGCAGCCCACTTGATTAGCACCACATCCACAAGCATCCACTCCCTCCAGTACCGACGCTCAGTTGCAGCAGCATGTGCTACCTACAAGATCCACTGCAGAAATTCACCAAATGCATGACCACTTCAAGTGAGAAGGACAAAGCCAGCAGATATATAAGAACATGACCATGTGCAAGTTCCCCTCCAAACCACTCACCGTCCTGCCTTGGAAATATATCACCGTTCCTTCTCTTGTGCTGGGTCAAAATGCTGAATTCCCCCTCTAAGGGTATTATGGGTCCAGCATGTGGGCTGCAGCAGTTCAAGAAGGCAGCTCACCACCACATTCTCAAGGGCAACTAGGGGTGGGCAATAAATGCTGCCCAGCCAATGATTCTCATGTCCCACAACTGAATAAAAAAAGTAATATGCAGATGTATAAACATGCAGGGAATAGAAGAATGCAGACCATATGCAGGCATATGGGACTCGTTTAGAATAGCATCGTGGTCAGCACAGGCATGGTGGGCTGAAGGACCTGTTCCAGTGCTGTATTCTATCTTCTCTGTTCTATATTCAATGACTCAGTGCAGGAAGAGAATTAACAACTTCCTGTGCTCCACAAGCTTAGATGTCATCATGCGGCTTTCACTCAGGCTAACTCTGTGGTCATAGAGCCATGTCAAATAGTCCTGCCCACTGCACCATCACAGGCATGTTGTGCACTGAAGGGCTCATGTCCACCTTTGGCTGATAATCATTAAACTTTTCCCAGGCACTACTCTTCTCACTCACTTGACAGGATGATGCACATCCATCACGTGCTCCTGCATACATTCCCAACACACTTAACCCTTCTCTTGCTCTCATTGTAGGACAAGCTGGAATGATCTAGGAAAAACAGGGACCAGACTGGCAGAGGCCTTATTGATTTCTGCATTTGCATCACATTCAGGGAAGGTATGGTTTCAGCTGGTGGGTAATAATCAAGATCTGTCCTGTACCAATGGAGAATTGGAATGGCAGATGTGAGGGTGCAAAATTGTGTCTGCTCATCTTAGAAGTGCAGCCATTCTTGATTATTCCACTATAAAGAATTTGTGCATCTTTAGCAACTAATGGTCTGTCTTCTCTTCCAATGATACAAATGTTCAACAGTAAATGAAAGGATGTCAGACAGTCTCTCAGGGGTATACTGCACTGCACAACCTGATTGGTCCAGACATATGAATTTCATCTTCAGGAGCCAATTGTCTCCTCCATTTTGGAAGTATGTACAGTGTCATATCTCTCCTCAGTGTCAGTTTGTGGATTCCTGACAAATGTAATCAGCTAGCGTTACAGGGGGCATGTCTTACTGCTGCCCCACTATCCCTGTATATGCCAAGTGGAAGTGAACAATGTAGGGACCTATGAGTGCTCCAGAATGCAGGCATTGTGAACACTCCCTAAATAACATGCACAGATGTGCAGTATCTGGCTGTTGTGGTCACAAATAAATAAGACAATTCACAGAGTGGAACCCTTTCCTTTTCATGAAGACTGCTGGTTGCTGAGAGGGTGCTCTGTTGCCTGCATGGGTAGAATTGATTTGCAGAAATCTTGTCATGGCAGAAAGCAAATGCCCTGGCTGATGGACTCACATTGGGAAATTCTACAGAAAATTAGTAACGACGTTCGCCTGAGCAAACAGAGGATCAGTGATCTCTTGGATATTATAAGGAAAGGTCCTCTGTGAGATTACACACATTTCCCCAGCAGCTCTCTGAAACAATTGTCTGACATAGAAATTGACAGCTACCGTTACCTTCTATGTAGGATGTGATTCCCTCCTATCCCATAAGGACACAAGTGCTTATTCAGCAGCAGGAAGATGTCAGAGAGAATTTCCCAGGAGATACGGAGATGGCAACGATGCTCATAGTTTGTCATAAGCAGACATAAACATTGAACCTTGTCGACTCAGTTTCAGGTCAACACTTGCCATCTACCTTAGCCCTCTGCTGTGCCTCTATAAGCTGGTCTGAAACTGGTATCAAATCCTGCTGTTGCTGCTCCTGTCACTCTTGACATCGCAGTCGGAGCAGGTGATGCCTGCACTTTTTTGTTTATTTCGGAAAAGCAAGACGACCAAGAGATTGACAGGGTTGATCTGTACCATCTTGATACTGTTTTCAAGTGGATCTGCGGAGGCGGCCTTGTCAGACATATACAGTCGGTTCTGCCGTAACATGCTAGTTGCGTTTCCAATGCAACATCGCGTTATAGAAAATCACGCTATAGAAATAACGGGGCCTACAGGAAAAGTCGAGTTGGGGCAGACAACCAAAAAATATCACTCAAAATCACTCAAAAACCACTCAAAAGCCTGAGACAAAGGATAGCACAGTTTGAATAAACTTTTAATTCATATCTAATAATGAAATTAAAGTAAATTTAACACTTTTACCTTGAAAAAATGTCAAGGTGGCTTGATGGCGCTTCACAGCAAAGTCCACGAAATGATCACATGATGCCAGCGTGGAGACTCTTTCGGTGCTAACATTGCTCATGCTCAGGACAACGTCCACAAAACAATCATGTGATGTTGACGCATACTCCTCCGCTCACCGATGGAATCGTGTAGTAGCCAACACAAGTTTGCATTTTAGAAATAGTGTTCCCCTTTCTGTCAGTCACGTTATAGCCAATTCACATTGCCGGAACATGTGCTATAGCAGAATCGAATGTAGTTCTGTTTCTCTAAGAGCTTTCTGCTGTCAGCCTGCCCCATCATTCCTAGGTGCGTCTGTCATCCTGTAATGTTGCCCAATTGGCCTCCTCCCAACCATCATGTATGCCACGAGAAGCTGCATCCTTACGGCTTCGTAGGTCAGCTCCTTGTGAACAACATGACATATACATGGTGGCAGTGCCTTTGTCCAGGGTCCTAAAAGCATGGCAGTGAACTTTCCCATACACTCCAGTCAGCTTGCCTTAGGGAGGTTGAAGCTGATCCATTCTCATTTGCAGTTGCCATGATAGCCACCAGCAACATACCCCACCCTCTAACCTCCTGCCCCATCCTTACACAACATGTTGAGCCACATAATGTTTGTCAATAGTGTAAGATGTGTGCTCTCAAATGTGTGTGCTATTATATTACAACAATATCCATGAGTCAAAATGATCATCAACTGCACGGACAAGTAGATATGGAAATTAACTGGCTAAACACTTGAGGGGAGGTGGTGGCCTAGTGGTATTATCATTAGAATATTAATCCAGAGACCTAGGTAATGTTCTGGGGACCTGGATTCAAATCCTGGAATTTGAACACAATAAAAATCTGGAATTAAGAGTCTAATGATGATCATTATGAATTGCTGGAAAACCCATGTGGTTCACCAACATCCTTTAGAGAATCAGAGATAGTAGGAACTGCAGATGCTGGAGAATCCGAGACAACAAGGTGCAGGGCTGGATGAACACAGCAGGCCAAGCAGCATCGTAGGAGCAGATTATCTTCTCCTTTATCCATCTTCTATCCGCCTCCCCCTCTCTCCCTATTTATTTCAGAATCCCCTTCCCCTCCCCCATTTCTGAAGAAGGGTCTCGACCCGAAACGTCAGCCTCTCTGCTCCTATGATGCTGCTTGGCCTGCTGTGTTCATCCAGCCCTGCACCTTGTTGTCTCCTTTAGAGAATGTTGCTGTCACCTGCATGTGTTTCCAGACTCACAGTAATGCAGTTGACTGAACTTCCCTCTGGGCAATTACAGACGGGCAATGAATGAATCAAGTGTTGAAAACTGCTTTTATAAACCAGTTCATGCAAAATCGGATGACTACACGGAGCCATTGTTGAAAAATTATTTGTCTGATAGTTGAATTATATGACGGGAAAATCAATTAGCTTCAATGAGAATCTAAATTGAGCAAAATGCCTGCAATCTAAACATATTGTTGCAGGGTACATTCTTGCATTGTTTTGTATTCAGTTGGCAGTTCTGGTTTTCTATTGTTTAATAAATCCAACCTTTTTGTTGTTTATTGCTCTCACTCTGTGCATGCTGTAATTGAAATTTCCATGAGACTGCAGTAACAGTCTCAACAAGTGGCTTTACCATTTTATATTCATTTTATTGCAAAATGATTCAACCTGAATGTTTCTCTGGGGAAAACGATATAACACTTATGGTGTAGAGCCTGATTATTGTTCCTTTCTGCTCCTTTTATGTTTGTAACTGGTCGTTTGAAAGAGACAATTAAAGGGTTCCACAACACTAACTACTTAATTTATAATGTGGACCTGTGACATTGTAATGTAATAAGGTCCTCTGGGCGTAACAGCTTTTAAACTCTCTGTAAAGCATAAGTTCATCAGATTTTAAGAGCTCCCATATCCAGCTGTGCACTTCTCCCACCTATTTTACAAAAGATGGTGAGAAGGAGCAAGTTAAATGATAGGCCTCATAATATCTGTCACCTCATACTTCTCTCCCGCTCTTCATGACCTGGCCTTCTTTAAATTAAAACTATATTTTTCTAATTCCAGCAAACTTTTCACTATCCAGCACCTTTGGGACCAGGAGTGTACTAGTTGATCAAATATTCCGTTGATCAAGAGGTCCACATAATCAATGTAAAAACACACAGGAAGTAATAGTAACATAATGCAGGGAGTATACACATCACTGTTATACTTTATTTACAGCACAAATCACTTAAATATTAACGCAATTTTGCCTGAAATAAAAATCACCAGCAGACAGCCTTCACACTCATACCCTCAATTGACTACTCGGACATTGCGGTAGATTATGGTATTTGAGGAGAAATTGACTCGAAATTGAATCAACTGTTGATATTTCATGTGGCCATTCAATTGAACAAGCATATTTTCATTGAGGTTAATAAATTTAAAAAAAACTATAATAATTGGACAGAATAATACAGTAAAATTTGCGGTATTTGAGGTATATAATTCAGAATGCCTGTTCATAAAGTGCTGGTTAAAACAAAGTTTGCTATGTTAACTCTCGCCGAATGCATTGCATTGAATTTTAAGATACAATCAGCAGTATTTCGCTTAATCATATCCTTTGTTAGGACTGCAACACGATGGAAAATGTTTTTCAGATGGGATGGCCACAGGGTGGACACAATATTGGTCTTGCACCTGATGTGAATGTCAAAATGACTGTCCACAGACCTGTTGGCAGTGGGCCAGAGGATTTCTGTGGAGCTAATAGAAACTGCTCTTTGCGGACCCTCAAAGATCTGGAGCAGTTGGGGGAGGGGGATGTGGTGAGTATGGAATGGTGGTTATGGGAGATAGGAAAAATAAACTTAGCTTCTGATAGAAGACTCCGGTAGCCCTGCACAGGTCACTAATCAAGTGACTCAACACCTTGAGAAAGGGGATCTGGCCTCTGGCACAGAAACTTTGTCCATTTCTTCTTGGAAGATATGGCCCCCGTCTCTTAAAACAAGCACAGGGCACACCTTAGCATATTTCAAGAGTATTCTGCTCATTTTGGACAGGAATTCAGGATGATCAATAGAAGAGCTGGTGAAAAGTTCAGTTATACAAATGAAAGGATACACAAGGTCCCAATTAGATCTTACAGCAAGGTCAGAGTGAAAGAAATGGAGAGTAGTCAACAATAAGAGTTGTTGACTAGCATTACTTACCTTTACCATTAAAATTATTGCATGGTTCTTTCAGCATTAAGGCCAAATATTTCTTATACTCTATTGTCAGTCTGATATGTTTGTATGGTAATGATACCAGCTTTCACTCTCAGCTGCCTGCATTTTGATTGCCTAAATTTTATAAGTTAATGCTGTATTTTTACACATATTCTGTGGTGAATCTTCTCCATATTGCTATCATTTATTTTTGTTTTTGCACTCCAATTTTAGCTTTCTATCCAGTTAAGATTCTGAACACAAGTACTAGTAACAAAGTTCAGAGATAGTAAGAACTGCAGATGCTGGAGTCAGAAATAACACAGTGTGGAGCTGGAGGAACGCAGCAGGCCAGGCAGCATCAGAGGAGCAGGAAAGTTGACTTTTCGGGTCGGGACCCATGGGTCCCAGCCCGAAACGTCAGCTTTCCTGCTCTTCTGATGCTGCTTGGCCTGCTGTGTTCCTCCAGCTCCTCATTGTACTAGTAACAAAGTACTGTATTCACAATGCACACAAATGGTCATGATGCTGAAATCTAGTTTGCATTGTCGTGGCGAAATGCAGCTTCTATTGGCTCTGTTTGTGTTCCCTTTTTCTGTCTGTAAATAAAGACTCATGTTTGGAATTGTTCATTTTTTTGTCTTTATGCTAGTTTTTCCTGCTGGACAATGACAATATGCAGATATCCAGTGGGCACTGTGGACAGGGTAGCACTGATTTAGAGGGTATTCAGATGGGATACAGCTATGTGTGGTATCATGGTCAAGCTGTGACTAGCATGGGAAAATTGGGATAATATCTGTGAATGAGTGCCAACCATGCCGGCTATGTGCCTTTGACAGCCTGGCCTTAGGACTGATGTGCCATGATTTTGACAGTAAGATTACCCTGGATTGTGTGCGAACTGTGCCAGTAACTAATGGTTCCAAGATTCCCTGACCAATAATGTTCCCCACTTGATTGGACTGAAGACCAGCCCCCAACACTTTCTGAAGTTGCCATTTGTTTGAAAGTACATGCATTGTTTTGCCTTGCAGGTAGCTGACACATGCTGTCAGTGTTAAATTGGTGTCTTGGTGTGCCATTCACAGAGGTGTTACCACCCCACTAGACATGTACCTACTGAAAATCATGACAAACAGCCTATCTGTCTTAGGGCCAAAGCTATCAAAGGATATGGAGAGAAAGGGCTACAAGGTACCGATTTGGATGATCAATCATGATCATATTGAATGATGAAGCAGGCTCAAAGGGCCAAGTGGCCTACTGTTGCTTCTATTTTCTATGTTGCTATGCTTCGTTGTGTCATCAGTCTGAATCAATGCATCATCTATCATCAATGCCCCAATTAAAGAAATACATTATCATCCCTATTTAAAAGAAAATTTAGATAAAATGAAAATAATCTAAAATATCATTTAACAAATCATGAAATAAACAATATTTCTAACTATTCAATAACCAAGTAACTGTGGAGATGAAAATGGCATTACCTTGTGATATTTATTTAACTCCTTCTCCTTACAGGCCTACATTCTGTAAATAAATTTGCAGCCTATCAGTTACTGTGATGCTTTCCAATTAAACTCACTTCTATATTATTTTGTTAATCTGTCAACTGAAAGGCAGAAGCAAACATGCACTTTGTTATAAATCTCTTTGATTTGTTTCGATCCCAGTTTCCTTTGAAGCAGCATTATTTTTAGTTCATGCAAACCGATCACCTTCAAAAACATCAATAGCACAAATGAAAAACGATACTAGAGAGACAGATGGGGCTAAGCAAAAGGAACACCATATAATTAAATCCAAAAAGTAAACATTTTATGTCAACTGTACAATGAGGAACCTATTGCTGTGCTGGAGTGCAATTACAATGCAATGGGCTGCTGGAGCAATGATTTCTATTGGTTTTCACTGACCATTTAATGGAGCTTTCAGCTATGGGGTCTCCTAAGCTCGCAACTCAGTAATATCACATTATTTTAATTTTTTGGTCTGTGCTCCACTTACTGCTGAGTTTATTTTCTCCTTTTGTGTTCTTAGGTTGGCAAGATACTCACTGCATGAATGAACAAACATAATGAAAGGTTAATCTATGTTTTGTTTTGAAGTTGCAAATTGCTTAAAGTAAACGGAGCTCTGCATGTCACTTCTGCATGGATATGATTGAACTTGACAATTTGCTGCAAAAAAAATTTATTTGCCAATGCCAAAAACTCCACTTCCAGCTTAATCATTCTGATAGTTTTAATTTGATTTTACTTTTATAATGGTACATCTTTGTCTGGCACTTCTCAGTCAGCTTCGGAGCTTTAAAAAGTTGTTAACTTTCTTGATATTTTTCTTATCATTCAATGTGAATCTTGCCGTCACACAGGGCTCACTATCAACATCTCTCAAACGCCCATAACGAGTGGGAGCGAAAGAATATAAATTAAAAATTGAGTGATACACTCCAAATCTGCTACCACTATTGGGGTGGCAGCTTGTGTGACATGCATGTTTTCTTATCTCGGAAAGGCCTAACACTTCATGTGTTCTGTAAATATTCTTAGCAGTTGGGATTTTGAATTGGTTACTTGGCTCTTGGCTGAGTTTCCCAGGGGTCAGAAAGCTAGGCAAAGAAAGAGATGCAGGAGCAGTTAGGTAAAGCAAGTAATTACTTTTCGAACATTCCTTTTCAGCAACAAGGAGAAGAATTGCATTTCCCAACCCCTAATGAAATCTTTATCTTCCATCTCACCAATTGGCCATTCTCTCTTCACTGCACTGATTGGCCAAACCCCTTCCCAAACATTGATCTTTAGTCTACTTTGCAAATTCGACAGAAGACACTCTGTGTCGTTGGGATTTTAGGATAACCTGCCCATTCCCACTACCTTGCTATCGTTAAGTAATTTGTCATTTTCTTTCAACTATGACATGGACTTAAGTATCAAACAATTTTGGGAACCAAGGAGAGGCGCGTTATCAATGTTATTGATTGGCACGTATGGAAAGTAAATTGGAGCTAATTTCTCAACCTAATGGCCTTTTTATTTCTATGGAATGTTTATGTTCATTAAAAATGTTCAAAGTTTCTTCTCATGTAGGCTAATTCCTGTGTGAGATATACACCTTTTTTATTCTGTTGTTAACTGAATGAACTAATTTAAGACCTTAGGAAACAAATTTTATCATCATTTTATTACAAGAGTCACTGCATCTCTCCCATTAAATTCAACTGAAACAAATGCCCTGTACCCCAATAATACCTATGATAAGGAAGGTCTATGAGTGGTTTAAAGGAGTTTAAGTGAAGATGCCTGTCACTCATACATATATTACAGAAAAGTGAAAGAATAACTAAATGACAAAACATTAGAGTTAATTATCAGTTAATAAATGGAGGTCACGTATAAGCCAGTTGTAAGTGCAAGTTATTTCCATAAAGGAAGCCAATGTCATTTTGCATAATTTAGAGACCTGAGTAAGAATAGTAAGCTAAGACCTCTTTCAAAATGCCTCATTAGCAAGTTACTTGACATTTAATTAAAACATAGAAACGGGCTTTAAATGAGTTTTTTTACTGCGGTATCCTAATGAGTATTGAGAGAAAAATGTTTCACCTGATATCGTTAATGTAACCTTACCAATGCGTTTTGTATCTGATAACATTGCTGCATGTCACAAAAAAACACTATAATGAGCCAGAATTATTTTCACATTTTACTTGTTGCCTAATAACAAATTCTAAAGTATAGTTTTAGTAGTTGAAGAGAAACTCTTTCATCTGGCAGAGAGGCAGTGATGAGAGGACAAGATGTAAAGTAATTGGTGATATGACCGCAGGACTGATCAAGAAGCATTATCGTGCTCAGTGAGTTTGTTATGATCTGGAATGCACTACCTGAAAGGACATTAGAACCACTTTCAATAGCAATGCGCATAAGAAGATTGGATATAAATTGTTCATAAATAGCATAACTTTGAAGAATGATAGAGAAAGAAGTTGGAACTAGGACTACTTGATAGCTGTTTCAGAAAACCAGTGTAAACGTCATGATGGACTGAAAAACTGTCTAAGCTGTATGATACCCTAATAATTTAAGAATGTAAAAATGATGAAACTACAATTTATTGATGACTGTTGTTCTGGGATACAACAAATGGTCATGCAAGTAATCTCTCCAAAATCTGGCTGCCTTAAAACTGAAGTTGTCAGCAAACTGCCACATTTTTTGTGTTAAATTTAATTGAGTAACTTTATTTTTAAAAAACTGACATGAACAATTCAGTGGAGTCTTCCGTTGGCGTGGTGCAACTGCAGGCAAATTACTGGTTTCACTAACTTGCACACTGCTCTATTTGGCCTGTGATAGCACTCAATCTGGATGGTCAAAGCCAACTACTGCTCCAAGTGCCTAACCTGAAATCAGGCTGTATCTGAAATCCAGTGCAGTCTTGGTCCTGAGGACATTAGGTTTGAGGTCATGTACCTGTATGTCATTCTCAGTCCAACTCAACACAACACAAATATTGTTGAGATGACTTTGCCTCTACTTCTTTCACAATACATTGACTGTTCTGTCCCACAGTTAATGAATTAGAGCACAAAGACTGTTAAACAGAAGGGAATTCAGAACAGTTAAGGAGAGCCTGATGATCACCAGAAAGATCTTAATATTTAAATATGGTTTTCAATTTTAGGTCAGGGAGAGATTAACAGATTTAGTGTTGGATTCTAAAGCAAACTTTGCTCCCTTTCTTAAATTTACCTTTAATTTACTGAAACATTGTGAATACAGCAGTGCATTTCCACTTCGTTGAGGGTACTCAGCGATGGGCAATAAATGCTGACCAGCCAGTGTTACCCACATTCCATGAATTAATATAAAAATACTAAACAGCCATTGCTGGTGGATGATGAAATAAATGATCTTTCTATAAAATTAAGCAGCTACCTGTTAAAAGAAATAAAAGAATCTTGTTGTTTAGTTGAAATTGCTGGTATGGGTGTTTTTAACTCAGCATTGTCCGCTCAGAAAAAAATGGGAAAGTGGAGTGAAATACAAAAGACAACACGCCTTCTGCCTGAAGTGCGGGAATAGATCTGTTATCAGGTGCAAAACTACAATACTGTCTTGTAGAGATTTTGTTTCGTACACAAAAGACAATTTGCAGCAAGAAAATGGAATCTATTTAAACACTGCAAAGTAACACAATTCAGCTGCAAACAGGCATGTTTCATTGAAAGAACTGTATTCAAAACAATTCAGAGGAAATTACAGGGAACGATTTTCACATAACAGAACGCACAACACTTAGCCATGGAAGGTCATTCGAATGATAACCCATTTATTTGAGGAAAAGTTAATATTTGATTTTCCTCCTTCAGGTGAAAATGCATCTGTCTGACTTCATTTACAGTTTAATTTTATGACCTGTTTATTGTTCTGAAGCTCTTCCTGAAGCATAGCAGCATTGACATTACTAACAAGAAACTACTTGCAACCGATCGCTCAAAGTAGCAACAACTTATCCATCTCGCTGCATCTTGCTATGAGTCCAAACGCCTTAATGGTGAGGTAGCACAGAGGCAGAGAAGAGAAAAAGAAGAAAATCCTGCCCTCCAATCCCACTATCTCTCCAGACATCCTGCCCCACGCACCTAAATGTCTAAGGGTCAAGAATCAACATGTTCAGATACATGAATAGAAATATGAACTAAGAACCCTACAGGTGCAGGTGCATGGTTCCTTGAAAGTGGACTCACAGGTTGACACGATGAAGAAGAAGACGTTTGGCATGCTTGCCTTTATTGGACAGTGCATTGAGTAGAGGAGTTGGCATGTCATGTTGCGGCCGTACAGGACATTTGTAAGGGAACATTTAGAATACTGCTGAAAATTCTGGTCATCCTTCTATAGGAGAGATGTTAAATTTGAGAGGATGCTGCCAGGACTGGAGGGTTTGAGTTAAAGGGAGGAGATGAATAGACTGGGGCTTTTTTCCCTGGAGCGATGGAGGCTGAGGGATAAACTTAAAGGTTTATAAAATGATGAAGAGCATAGATAAGGTGAATAGCAAAGGTCTTCTCCCCAGGGTTGCGGAGTTCAAAACTAGTCAGCATAGGTTTAAGGTGAGAGGGAAAAGATTTAAATGGATATGAGGGGCAACTTTTTCACACGGAGTGTGGTGCATGTATGGAACGATCTACCGGAGGAGGTAATAAGAACTGCCGATGCTGGAGTCTGAGATAACACAGTGTGGAGCTGGAGGAACACAGCGGGCCAGGCAGCATCAGAGGAGCAGGACAGCTGACGTTTCGGGTCGGGACCCTTCTACCAGAGGAGGTGTTGGAGGCAGGTACAGTTACAACATTTAAAAGGCAGGGGGATGGATATATGAATAGGAAGAGTTTAGAGGGATGTGGTACAAATGCTGGCAAATGGATCTAGGTCAGATTGGGATGTCTGACTGATTTTCACTGTTAATTAACCAGCTAAAAGCAACTTAAAGGCTTATTTCTGTTTCCATCACCATAGTATGGTGGGCTAACGAAAACAGAAAGATAGTGGCCTGTCCACTATTTTCCGAATATGGGGTAATAGTTGGGAATGAAGTGATGGTAAGGCCCCCCCCCACCACCTCCAGCCATAGGTGGTGCCCACTTGTGCCTCCTTCCCTAGTCTCCAGAATCCAACCTCAACCACTTCCCCACCTCACCTGCTGGTAAGATGCCTGATCAAACGTACCTTCCTGATCAAAAAAATCCCATAGTTACTTTCAGTCTAATATCCATAGAGCTTCTTCTTCTTCTTGGGACATCATCCCATCAGAGTCCCTGCTACATCCAACAGCTCTCAATGGCAGGACGTCCTGCCAGAAATCCTGTGCTCAGGTCGTTAAAGATAGTGTGTTATTCCAGCATGTTACCACAGCAGGGAGATCCTTTTGAAAGCCAGTGAAATGCTGACCAAGTTAGTTGCAAGGGGTAAGTGCGATAAGGGTGGGGGTATGGAGCAATGCATGCCCTCTGTAAAATTCTTCCGAGAGAAATTAGACGAAAAAAAGATTCCGACTCAATTTGAAAATGAATCATTAAATTGTACTTTCATGCAACCATTATTCCTTCATGCCTTGATCATTTGCAGCACTATCCATGGCTGATACCTATGAAAATCCTCTCAGCACACATTATATGGCTCACCCGCTGTATATGTTGACTGAAGAGGATCAGATTAACTGTCATTTTGTTAGAGACACATGGACCCACATAGAAATAACTGGTAGGGGGTGACAAAAAGAGAATGAGCAGCCCCTACAGACAAAATAATCACCAATTTATTCCAGGTGATATGTGACAGAATGGTTGGTGGCCTGAAGTATTATGAGAGCAAAATAAAATTTCGTTTCTCCACTCATCTCATGTAAGACTTGAATGCTATCCATCATATATCACTGCAAAATTCCTGCCAGAGCTTTCAATACCCACAATAAAGAGGCCCCTTGGCAGAGTAAGTACTGGATTAGTTTCAAACAATAAACAATCATTTATGGTAGAAAACCACATCACAAATAAAGTGAGAAGCACTTGATTGATGTGGAGCAAGCTGACAAGTTCCCCAGGGCTTTTTCATTACATTCAGCTGCAATAGTTGTATTGAATCAGCTCATTTGATGCATGTTCTGCAGAGCTGGCTGACTCTTCACAAATAGAACCATTTCAACAAGTAGTGCAGACAGGAATTCAGTTAGAAATTTGCTACTTTTTTTTGTTCTCGATAGGAATCATTTAACATTTGACTAAAATGTCACGTAAGGCTTTTTTTAAAATTACTGTTGATTCAATTTAAACAAGGACATTTTGAACCAGTACAGACAGTTCCATTTAATCAGCCAGCCAATTAAATAAGATCTATCTGTTAAATAGAAATTACATTTAAAAACCTTGGACAGTTTACCTAATGGTTCAGTGAGCAGTTCAGTTACGCGAAAGACTAACATTCAATTTTTAACCACTGATCTAAGTTCTGATGTCAGCCAGAGGTGATCTCAGAGCGGCCTTCATTGTCCTTGGTTAGATGCAGAGAGAAAAGCAAGCAAAGAATTCTGCTTGCAAGGCACTATTCGCCAATCGGTGCTGGAAACATAGATCAGATGGAGACAAGATCAGGCTTCACTTATTCGATAGCATTTCAACATATGTTGTCGTGGCTCAAACCAAAACCATCAGCAGTTTGAGCAAAGTACAAGATGGTTAACAGGCAATTAAAGAAACATGCCCCCAAATAAGGAATCAGCAGGGAAGCAAGCAAAGAGGAGAACTGAAAATTGTCAAAACTAAAGAAAGAAGTACAACTCACTTTGAATACGTATCCCGAAGCAATTTTTATCTACTTCTTCGTTTTCATTTTGTATTTGGATATTTGCATCACCCTACTCACATCTGAACTATGATTGTACTCTTTCATTCCTTTGTTTCTGCAATTGTATCAACAGATGTTTGGGGAAATTATACTCAAGCATTCTGTCCTCTGCCTAATAGTCCCATAAAGGAGATAATGAGCTGTTTTCAACGGCATCAGCAAAATCTTAATTTAATCAGGCCCAGAAAAATGGTTCAATTTCACTTAATCGGAGATAAGTAATTAACTTGGAATTTCTTTTTTTCAAAAAGTGCCTGAATCGAGGGAATCACACTGATTAGAAAGCAGAGTGGTGGGCGCTCTGGGAAAGAAGAGAACATCGGTTTGGTTAAATGGTGAAAATAGGGTATTATGTGGTTGTCATGCAAAATAAGGTACACTTACTTGAAGGTGTGGCTTTAGCACAAACCTTCCCAAAGTGGCCAGGGATGTCGAGAAGAAAAGAGATGTTTTGAAGGAGCTGACCTTGCCCTGACCCCTCCACTGCCACAACTGATAATGCAGCCTCTTATTTCACATCCTTCATCCATTTCTCCTGATGACCAAGTCAGACCCCAAGCCAACTACTGATAATCAAATATCTGATTCATATAAGATTTCCTTGGCTTTTTCCTCCCCCCAGATGACCACTGCTGACACCTTGCGGTATTTGCATCTGTGGTGCTGGGTAAAGGTTGTTGAGGTAGCTTATTATCACAAATCGTCCTTTTCCTTGCTTTGGCTTGGCCTATCTAGTGTTTAGTGGTACAGGATGCACGACTGTTCAGTATCTACAGAAGAGAGGATGTTCTTAGACAAGAAAATTTATTGCATGGCTGCGATAAATGCAACAATTGGTCAGCCATCATTACAGGATCTTAGGAAACTGATACAGATACATCTGGTCACTCTAAAAGCTGGAGTAGAACTCCTTGTCTCCGCCCACAGACCATGTGTGACAATAGCAGAATGAGTGGAACCAACATACACCATTCCATACATTTACTCTAATCCTTTTAACGGATGTTAATAGAGTATCAGTGAAATCTTGAAAAAGTCTCCCAGAAGGTTTCCTAATTTGATTCAAAAGCCCTTTCCAAATTTCTAAGAACAAGACAACTGTACAAAGGTATCAAATGGTGAAGCAAACTCAGTGGGCTGAATGGCCTAATTCTACTACTGTATCTCCAGAATAAAGGTGCCCAAAAAGCCTTTGTATTCTGCTTCTGAAGGAGGATCACTGGACTCAAAATGTTAACTCTGCTTTCTTTCCACAGATACTGGCAGACCTGCTGAGTATCTCCAACAATTTAGGTTTTTGTTTCAGATTTCCAACATCCACAGTTCTTTGTTGTACTTCTAATGTGGCTGAGTATAACTTTTCAATCAACTTCCAATCATACTCACAGCTTTCCTCATTTTAACGTGCATTTGCTTCAACGGTATTGGAACATATAAACTGTGAATGACTCCAACTTAATCAAAACAAACGCAAGAAAACATAAGTTGCCATGATGGCATCACAGTAAGAAGGAAATACAGCTGAATTTGGCTGTCATAACTTGTAATAATCGTATATATTTTGTTAATAAGAATAATCTGTCTTTTTAAAATGAACACAATCTTACAAGATGCCTCCCAGAAGACACATAACTGCTCTTGTTGATTCACTGCACTTGAAAGCAGACAGCTTGATGTGTACCTTAAAAATTGATCACCACATGTGAATAAATAATTCAAGATATTCCAGGACTGTCCATTGAAATTTCAAAGCTACAAAGATTCAAAGCTTCTGTAGACGTGTACAAGAGACTGTAAAGACACAATAGAGAAATCCAACAAAATTGAACTTGCCTTTTCAAACAATGCAGTCAACATCAGCAGTGATTTTGTTTAATTGTGATTAAGAATTGGCTGAAAGATTCGTTGAGTTCAGATATCTCAGCAGACTGAGTGACGATAGCTCCAACCATCAGCTGTAGCTAAAATAGGTGCAACCAGAATGTGAAAGTTGTTTTTTCTCTCTCTCTAATACCTGGATTTGCAGAATAAAGATTCCCAGAATGCCTCTGTATTCTGGTTAAAGAAGATTCCAGTTAGTTTTTAAGAGTCATATTGTCATTCCAGCAGAACCAATAAAGAAAAGAGATAGTTACACACTTCTTGAAGCTACTGTACCACTGTGTCCATCTGCAACGAAACAACAGACATGCAATGATGATTTTGCTTTCATTTTTATATGCATGTTCAAGAACAAAACCCCAAAAGGGAAAATGAGTCAATCACAGCTAAAAGAAAGTTTAAAATTGTATTACATCAACCCACTCTACCACACAATCTTGCCCTGTTTAGTTTGCACTTAGTAGAGAGTACCAATTCTCTCATCTTCACACCTTAACTTACACCCATTTGACATCTTTCTTTTCTCCATCATTAACAAGCCCTTTGTCTTTTGCACAAAAGTATTAAAAAACAGATGTTAAACAGCTTTCAGTTCTGAAGAAGTCATACCAGACTCGAAACAGTAACTCTATTTCTCTCCACAGATGCTGCCAGATCTGCTGAGTTTCTCCAGCATTCTCTGTGTTTGTTTCCAATTTTTAACATACGTAGTATTTTGCCTTTATTTACGATATAAGGATAATTCTGATTTGTTTGCAAAAAGCAGATGTTGTAGCCACTGCAGTGGAGTTTACCAGTAGCATTGATGTTGTAATTGAACACTTGGTTTTATGGTGTTTATTTTTGCAGATTGGTCAAGATTTTGTAGTTCTGATACCTTTCAACTGTGGTTCAATTCAGGCATACAGTGGGAATGACATTCCTTAAGTTGTCCTGTTTTCCTTTTGTTTGCTACGAGTTAGGTAATTCTCAGCACTTCGAGTGGGAGACTTATTTCCATCAATACGTGGTGACGAGGGTATAGTTCTTTAACTGTAACATTTTCATCACGTTAACTCTTGAACCCCACTTGTGCTCAAAAGAACATTCAGTTCCATTAGCACACTCCCAAAGAGTAGAAACTTCCCTTTTAACCCTTATGATTGTATATTATTCATTGTGAAAAACAGAAAATGTATATGGGGCTCGATTTGGGGTGGCTTGCAATTGAGGAGGGTGGGGTGGGGTGGGGGATGGAGGGGACGGCAGAGAGTCATCAAACCCTCATTACCTTTCCAGTCACAAGAGATCACAGTCCAGGATGGATATGTTGGCCAGAGAGTGGGAGGGAGAGTTGAAGCGGTTTGTGACCGGAAGGTGTTGTCGCTTGTTGTAAACAGAGCACAGGTGCTCTACAAAGCGTTCTCACCGATGTAGAAGACGCCACAACGGGAACAGCAGATGCAATAGACCATATCAGCAGATGTGCAGGTGAACATCTGTCAGGATGTGGAAGGTTTTTTGGGTCCTTGGATGTAGATGAGGGGGCAGGTGTAGGGGCAGACATAGCTCTTCCTGCGGTTGCAGGGAAAGGTGCAGGGGGTGGTGGGGCTAGTGGGGAGTATGGAATGGATGAGGGAGTTGCGGAGAGAATGGCTTCTACAGAAGGCAGATAGGAGTTGGGAGGGAAATATATCCTTGGTTGTGGGGTCAGACTGCATTTGGCGGAAGTGGTGGAGAATGATCCCACTCCCTGCGGACATGTCCATCCTGGGCCTCCTCCAGTTTCACAACAATGCCACCTGGAAACTGGAGGAGCAGCACTTCATATCCCACCTTGGGAGCCTACAACCCAATGGTCTCAATGAGGACTTTACTAGTTTCAAAATCTCCCCACCCCCAGACTCATCCCATGACCAACCCTCTCTCTCATCCCCGCGTCCTTGCCTTATCCGTCTTCTCTCCCACTTATCCGTTCCTCCCACCTCACTGACCAATCCCTACCACTGCCTACCTGCACTCGCCTATCACCATCCACCGACCTTCCCCAGTCCCACCCTTCCTCTCTCTATTTATTTCAGAGCTCCCTTCCCCCTCCCCCATTTCTGAAGATGAGTCCCGACCACAAACGTCAACTTTCCTGCTCCTCTGATGCTGCCTGGCCTGCTGTGTTCCTCTAGCTCCACACTGTGTTATCTCTGACTCCAGCATCGGCAGTTCTTACTATCTCACAGTCCAGTCTGTTTTGTCTTGCCTCTTCCCTTCTTTAAGTTCGTTTCATATCCAGACAGTCAATTAATTTACACTTTTGGCCATTTTTGAATGCATCAGTTCTCTTTTGAAAAACACACTTCGAAATTACAAACTAAAAATATGGCCAGATTTTTGAGGCTGTGGCCTGAGATTCTGACAATGACATCCTCTGCATCCTTTCCATGGCATTGTGATTCATAAAGTCCTGGTAACTAAGTAGAAATGCTAATTAACTATTCTTGACAGTTCAACACTTTTTCATCTTGCAACTAAACAGACAGCTTAAAACACAACTATTACAACCTGATATTCTCAACACATTTCTGGGAATTTGGAGGATCACAGAAGCCACTGTTAACATTGAGGCTGCAATCATTGCCTTCAAGCATTGATATCTTGCATCTTCTTCCCAGCAAAACGACTGAAGTCTTCCTTTGATCTTTAATAACCAGGCTTACTGTCAGGCAGACCTCAGAACAGGTCACATGACCCCCTTCAGTTTATCTTAACTTTAAAGATGCAACCCTAAACACTCTTCTGAACCTCATTCTGTCACAAAAAAATCTATCAATCGTCATTCACCATGATGTTCTAAAACTTGCATTTTTATTGAACTATAGTTTTTGTGATTAGCTGTCTAGTCATCAAATCAGCCAATAGTGAGTTCATCTTTTACTTCAGACACTACAGTACAGAATTTAGGCTTACACTTCAGTGTCCGACTCAAGAAGCTCTATACTCTCTTTCAGGGAAGATGTTAAGCTTGGACCACTCGAAGGACATAAAAGATTCCTAGCACTCTTTTTTTGCAAGAGAGCTATCCCTAGTTTCCACCTGAATATTTTCCCCCAAACATCATTAATACACAAAAAAGTGTCCTGTAGTTGTGAAAAATGCTGTAAGTGTGCAAGTCTTTCCTCTTTGAGCTTGTTGTCAGATTGTCAAGCCCCTGTAAAAACTGGTAGTGGAAGATTTCCATTTTGTTACCTGCTCCTGTTCTGCTGAAGTATTGTAAATGCTTCACTTGGTAGTAAATGTTCTTTTGCACTTGTTTGCACTCTTGGACTCAATTTGCACTCTAGATGTTTCAAAACATACTAAAAACAAAATTTGTTGTCAAAAAGCTAGAAGAGTAAACTTTAAGAGTATGTGTATATTGTATGATTAAATATCATGAACAGATACAGAATAGAACTAAAGAGGTGAATTAAATGCTGGCCTTCATATTGAGAGGCAAGAACATAAGAGAGTAAAAGTCATGCTACTACTGCACAAGTCTGGTTAGACTATAACTGAATGACTGTGAAGCAGTTCTTTTGATCTTGACATGGAAATATCAATGATTTGCGTAAATGACAGCTGAACTCCGAGAATGAAAGCATGAAGCAACATTGCAATCCTGGACTTTTGAAGGTTAATGGATTATTTGATTTCAATTTTCACGATATTGTGGGGAACAGATAGGATAAAAGAGATAAACTATGTCTACTTGGGGATGGTCTACAATGAAGAGACAGAATCTAAAAACTCAATTCAGATTTTTCAGGAGTGAAATTTGGAAACACTTTCACATACAAATAGTAATGGAAGTTGGAACTGTCTTTTGCAAGCAACAATTGGTTAATTGCTCATTTTAAAGCTGAAATTGATAAACTGTGATTACTCGTGGTATGGTGGAATATGGATTAAAGGCAGACACATGGAGTAAGGTCAGAGATTAGGAGGGGCTGAATGGCCTAACCTGTTTCTATGTTCCCGAAATCTTACAGCATTTGTTATAATAATAGTTTCAGAAATATGCCAAAAAACCTCTAACAGGAACAGTGTAGGAAAGTAGGGTGGCAGTTGGTCAGGGTGTAGTCTGGGTAGGATAATAGGCTGATATTTGGATATCATACCAGCTGGGTATGGTGGCAGAATGGTAGATGGTAGGGGGCAGCTGGGTACAGTGATAGCTGGATGAGGTGGGTAGTGAGTCAGGTTGCAAGGGGAAAATTGAGAATCTGGAAGGAGTTAAGGGGCTGGGGGTCTTGATTGGATTGGGGAGAGCCAGGGATCAAGGGGAATTGAGTGTTCTAGTGTGTATCAGTCGGGGGGAAGCAGATGTGGGTGTTTGGAAGGGAGTTAACGTTCAGGTTTTTGAGATTTGGGGGGATTTGGATCTTTAGGAGTTGAGTGTTATGGGGAAGACAGGAATTCAATGCGGCATAGCCAGGGGGTCAGGGCCATTGGCCAGGGAGGACTCAGGGATTTTGGGGTATATAGATGACCAGAGGAGTGGAAGGGTCAGAGAAAGTTAGTAGGTCAGGGAGAATTGGGGGTTTGGAGGTATCAGAGGTATCAGGTGTGTAGTTACCCAGGAGTTGGACTCGGAGTTTTCTATCTAATTTTTCGGAGAAAAATATTCAGATAAACAACTCAAAACTATGCAAAGTCTCAAACTTTAACTCAGAGTCAAAGATGTTTTCAGAATGAAACCCCATCCTGGAGAGCAGACAAGTCTTTGTCAGATTTCTAACATCCAGGCAATTCCACTGTGTCAATGCATTAGGAACGCCAAGAGATCCCAGCACTCATCGGGTCTCTGACTATCTGCAAGATCTCGGCCACTGAAACAAATAAACAGATCAAAGATGTTCAATGCTGAAAGAGCTCCATTGCACATGGTGTTTGCCTCATGCCTATTCAGAATTGTCTATGAAACCAGAAAACACAACCCAAGCAAAAGCATCAAGAACTTACTCTAGTTGTCCACTAAATATTTCTGTATGAATTTTAAGGTAGCAATTAAGCTTTGGTCCACAATGTGAGTGAATGAAATCATGCATTATGAACAACAAGGTAGAAAGATTTGGACGCCACAAGCCTAAAGCCTACTTTCCCAAAGTTCCCATTTCCTTGAAATAATCTTTCTGTGCTTTTGCACTAGGTGCAGCCAATCATCAAAAGTACCTTACATTGGTTGATAACTTAGTTGATTCAGTAAATCATAGAAGTGTCTGCTCTGAAGCCTGCCATCTTATTGCAACTTGGCAGCTGAAGCTCTGAGCTAACAAGGTGTAGAGCTGAATGAACACAGCAGGCCAAGCAGCATCAGAGGAGCAGGAAGGTTGACGT
>NC_063345.1:53886214-53901522 GCF_021869965.1 Rhincodon typus
TGTGTTCATCCAGCTCAACACCTTGTTAGCTCAGATTCTCCAACATCTGTAGTTCCTACTATAGCTGAAGCTCTGAGTTTTGTTTATTTTCCATTTGTTTCAAGTTTTAAGAAAAAAAGCAAAGTCTTTTCTTTCTGTTTTTAAAGGACATGAGAAAATCTCTACATCAGGAGCTAGGATTTATGCTTTGGCAACAGGCAAATGACCTAAACCTTAAAATGGACAGGATACTTGGATTAGGAAGACAGTATATACATATATATTATACGTACACTTTGAAAACAGCTATTAGAAAGCATACATTCTATGAATAATGTGAAAAAAATGGCTTTAAAACTCCCAGAACAGTTTTCAGAAACAGTTATTTCAACTTCTTGGGGTTGCTTGATGTTACAGAAGTAGATTAAGTTAACGAAAGCCCAGCACTCACTCGGGTCACAATTGAAATCCTAAAGAGTGCCGCAAGCTGTTTGATCATGTTGTTTTCAAAACCAGTGTGAGATCTTGGAGTCTGCTGGGTTGAATGGAAATAAGGTAATAAAAATATAATTATTTTCCATCCACTGAAAGTCAGAGGGGAGAAAAAGAAATGAATGTAGTGAAGAGGCAACTGAAGAACAGACAGACACAGCATTGGCTGTCAGAGTGAACTCACTGTGGAGCTACTAAATATTTCTTCAGCAGCCCAGAATATGCTGCTGTGCTCACCAAACAGTTCTGTGAGAATATGACACCTGAGAGAAATGAAATGCTGAGATAGAAATGGCATGCATTCAGATTACGTGTTTTTCAAGTTCTTGTACCTGACAGTGGCATCACATTGCGTTTAAGCCCCAAAGAAGGTGATCTTATTAAAGCGATCATCAAAGTACCATCCTGCTGTGTGTTGTGTTATTTTTCAGAGTGAGCTGCATGAAAAGTAAGTTCACATTTTAAACTGTCTGTTGTAATCAGCGTGAAAATTAATGTTCCTGGAAATTCTTGACAAAAAAGCAAGATATTTTTGATGGTATTTGAGAAAGTTTAAAATTAGCCTTTGAAAAAAAAAAATCAGCATTGCATCAATAATTTATTTATGCATTGGTGCAATTGCACAAAGAATAAATATTTTGCTATAAACCTTACTGATGATTACAGTTTATAAAATAGAACTCTTTTTTTGCTTGCCCTGAACATTTTGTGCAATTTTTATTTATTCTAGGGAGGTGAATAATGCAGATCAAACTTAGAATTATCAGTCTCATAAATGTTTTGGTTGATTTGATGCAATCATTACTCGCAAACTATGGGTTTTAGGCTACAAATGATTCATAGCCAGTGGCATTCATACTTCCTGCAAAATCTGCCCTGTCTTCCTGCCATCAATGCTGCTTGTTATATGGAATCAAATCACATCTCCCCAGGTGGATTCACACTTTGAAACTACATGAAGGATTCAGAATAAACACATTAGAATTAGAAACAACAAAAAAAATGCATTCAAGAAAGGGGTAAATTTTTGTCATTAAACATCTTGCATAATGCACGCAATTCCATTCCAAATAATTTACTTTCTGTTGTAGTGATTTGTTGTCGTGCTTTTCACTTATTACGTCAGTGTTTCCTATTTATAATTGTTTGTCAAATGTTACAACGTAGTTACCACTTCTGGCTTTGTGATTTGTGAAATTATTTTGTTAAATCTCACTCGCAGCTCTCCATCATTGTCTTATCTGTGTACTTCTATGTACTTCTGTATTTCTCTTATCAAAATGCACTGAAACCTAGGCAATGATGAAGACACTCTTGTCCCCTATTTTGATTTGCAACTGTATTCTAAGATTCATGTATTGCAGGTTAAAGTCTTTGTAAATAATTATAAAGCTTAGAAACAACAGAGTCAGACATTGGAATTCACAAATTAGCTATATTTTAGAGAGCTATATTTGGCAGAACGCTGAAGACTTTTTTTGTGTGACTGAAACCAGCTGGAGATAGTGCTGTTTCAGCCTCTTAAGTAGAGAAGGTGCTAGTTAACAAGAAAGAAGTTCAAATACCAAGAACCCAGACAACAACTGAAATGGTTGCTACTGCTCAGGATACTTTTTATCTTCACGTAGCTATGTTTGTTGCCTTGGTTTTATCATGTTATAAAACTGTTCTCTTTTTACTCAAGAAAACTGCATAATTGGTTCCTTTCTGTTTCTGGTGAACTATATAACCGTATTTTGATTGGAAAGATGAGTAGCCTCACGGTATAGGGAGCATTAAGCCTTAATTGCAGCTAATAGAGGAGATTGAAAAGTGGGTAGACAATTTATCCTTCTCAATTAGTCATAACACTTTTCAACGATATATTGTTATCCTTCTGAAAGTTACTATTGAATCTGCTTCCACCTGCATTAAACAATGTATTCCAGACAATTTGGTTGGAAGTTTGTGGTCATTCATGGCATGGTCAGTTCAAATCTATTGATATGGATCTTAGTGATGGTTTATAATGAAGATGACTGTAAACTGTTAATGATGATACATGATTCTTTCTTTAGCTCTGCAAGTTCAGAGTTGGAGCAATGGTCCTATAAATTTTGTTGCAATTATAAGAAATCAAATATTTATAAAGAGCTTCTTTTTTTCCCTGTTCTTAAAAAGAAAGAGAATAATAGCTACAAAATCAGAATTAAACAGGAATGATGTGGAAATTTCAGGTAATACAAAGTTATTCAATAAAAGTTTTGAGAACGTGTTAGATGTAAGAAAAGAAAGAAAGTAAAGTAAACTCAGCAGAAACCCTTTTGGACTAGATTTGATTGACCTGAATACAGGTTTAGGGATCCTGATGCGCTATTAACCTATGTCTGTTACTTCTGACTCAGGCAGAATGCCAACACTATGTTGCCTGCTAATTAATTTCCAAGATCACTGCATGCAGCCCAGCCATATTTGTGCTTTTGAGTAGCTGGTAAGCTCAAAAAGCACCTACATTTATGTGAGGCTAGCATTACCCAAAGCTGGCCAATGCCAAGTAAAAGGGAGATGCAGTTTAACTACAACAAATGCTGAATCAGTGACTGTAAGAGAGACTGAACACAAGGAGATGACTTATGGCATAACAGAGGAGAGAATGTGCTCCCAAGTTCACTGTTCTGGTATTGGCACTTGTGGAGGAAATGGACAAGAGAAGAGAAGTGGTGGTTGGGAGGGGGTGGGGAGGTGCAGATGGAGGAACAGGAGGCCCTCCAGGAAAAAAAAACCTTTGAACGACAATAGGATCTGATTGTAGGCAGTCAACAGAAGAAGTCTGGCCCCAAGCAGAAGGTGCAGTGTCACAAAAAATTGATAATCACATTATGAGATCAAAAGAAGAAATTTGTAATGGAGCCAAAAATAGTAGTAAGCATGAGAAACCAGGAAAATTGCACCAAATAATTGATAAAAAAGGGAAAACACAGAAAATGAGAGTAAAGTAGTCAGGAATATAAAATAGGATTGTATGAGCTTCTACATGTGTGTCAAAAGGAGGAGAGCAATCAGAGTAAATATTGATTCTTTACAGACAGGAGAAATCATCATGGAGATGAGGAAATTATTTTGTATCTGTCCACAGAGAAGTCAAGTTACATACAATAGAGGGTGGCCAATGGACTACTAAGATTGAAACACTGATGACAATTAACTTTAGCAGATGAAAAAAAACAGTAATGGAAAAACTGAACTGCCTAAAATCTGATAAATCCCAAGGACCTAATGGCCTTCATCCTAAAGTTCGAAAATAGGAAGCTGCAGAAGTAGCTATATTTCCCAAAATTCCCTCCATGCTTAGATTTGCTTACCAATGACATTGTTCAAATATAAAATAGTGGGACATCAGATCAGGCTGTGTTTATGTATAGTGAAGACTTTCGCATTGCTGCTGTGCTTGAGCTTGATAACCTTCTGCAGTTATTTCTCAGGTATGAGCTTGGTGCAGAACCCTCAATACCGGAGTTTGATAAACCACCAACTCCATAAATTCAAAGAAAACTCCAGGAAAGAATGGAACAGCAGCTAAACTATACAAGTACAGAAAAAAGAACACTTGCTGCCATATCTCCATGAACTCCTCCTGCTCTACTGGAAAGGAGGCTCTGTTGTATTCGTTACACAAGACAAAACAGCATTGCATCATTCAGAAACAAAGGCAATTGCAACAACTATGGGGTCAAGTCACTTACCAGTATCTGCTGCAAGGCCTTTGTCAAACTCATTTTAATGAGATTCAATTGAAGATCAAAAAAAAATATACTTACAGGCACAATGTTGTGTCAGAGCAGACAAGCTTAGACAAAATTTTCTCGCTCCATCACCTTCAAGAGAAATGCAGAGAGCCATAAATACCAATTCATTTTACTTCTGCTCTCAAAAGTATTTGACACTATGAGACAGTGCAACATGGGATATTAGCTTTTACAGAAGGCCTACATTAACAAAGAAATCCAGCATTACGTGAAATCTGCTGGTGCAACGCTGCTTGTGGAAGATCCTACATTTGAAGTGAGAGGACAGGCACACCAATATCAATAACCTCTCACAAGCAGGCACTGCAAGCAATGCCCTAGGTGCCATAAAGTCTGTTGATCATGAATCAGCCTCATTACTAATCTTTGGAATCGTTGTATGTAATGGTACTCTTCTATGAGGGATAGCTCCTGGTTATGCAATATTATTTATTTTTGCATTTTGTAGCATTCAGTTGATGATGTGGCCTACTTCAGTCTCTTGGAAAATGGTTTGAAAGTAAGCAGAAAGACTTGGCTACAATTAGCAGGACCCACAGAGCGGAAACAAGCCGGAATGGTGATTAACTTATTCCATTCCTTTCCTTGTTCTTTTCTCTTATATTTTCCCACCGTTATTATCTCCCGTGTCCGATTCCATTATTTTTTTCTCTTCTCTTCTTTTCACTGAACTTGCCACCAGCGGTGGTTCTTTCCAATCACCTTGAGCAGAAGCTCTGTTCCTGGGACTTTAGTTCCACTGCAGATCCTGATCGCATACTTGTGATCTGAGCTTGTGATGATAGGAGAGATGTCACTTCCCGAATACTCTACAGCTGGTCTATTGTTTAAATGCCAAGTTGTTCACTTCATATCTCATCTCTTGATAAAATGCCTCGTTTAGCAAAAATTAATTAACCAATGTTGTAATTACTTCAAATTATATTATTTATCAGCTCAGAATGGAAAGAAAATTGCCCCCATTATTGTAATCTTCATCACTGTCATTAAAGTTGATAAAACATGGAGATGAGGAGCAACAGTTCTCTCACAGCAGTTAATATGTGATATGAGGGAAAACTGGTTGTCCATGTCTTCTGTGGAGTGAAGACATTTTTTTCAGATCATATGTCTCCTTTCCAACCGCAAGAAATCACTAATCGTCAGTGACATTGCCAGTGAAGCTAAGTTGCTAATTAAAATAAAATGCTGTTGACCACAGATTCACAGGAAAAAAAAATCTATCACAGAGATCCATTTAACTGTGGGGAATGTTCAAAACTGTGCAAACAATATCTGAAGGTTCCATGCAGCCGTGAGGAAATTCACTTTAACAATTCAACAGCTGACAAAAAGTGTTCGATTCTTAGCTTCAGATAAGACAACTCGCATAACTGATATGCCTTACACAATACTTGCTGGAATGGCTCATGATGCAAAAGCACAGTGCAATGTTTTTATATCAGTTCTACAGAAACGCACAATTTCAGCTGTAGGAGTTGTCAAAGGAATTTTTTTTTTTCTCAGTTGTGTTCCTGTTCTTTGAATTAATTTTACTGTTTTGATTTTTGGCATATTGAAGTAAGGAATGCTACTCGGAGAGACGGGAACCCTTTCTTCTTCAGGGATCCCATATCAGCATCACGAATCCCACAGCAGATTCAATGAGATAATGCAGAATAAAATTCCTTCTACTCTGCCTCATTAAGGTTTCTCAGCTCCCAGCTCAAACAATCACCAATAACGACCGTTCCATGTTTGATTTGATTTGATTTATTGTCACATGTACTCAAGTATAGTGAAAAGGTTTGTTAGCGAGCATTACAGGCAGATCATAGTAAGCGAGGACATACAGATCATGGGGTGAAAAAAACTTGAGCAAAGTGAGGTATACAGGTGACACTGCATAGGATGTGCATGAGGCAAGAACAACATTAACAAGATCAATATTATTTGATGTTAGAGAGTCCACTCATCAGTCTAATAACAGGAGAGAAGAAGTTGCTCTTGAACCCGCTGCTGCGTATGTTCAAGCTTTTGCATCTTCTGCCTGATGGAGGAATTTGTAGGAGAGCATTACTGGGGTGGGAGGGGTCTTTAATGATGTTGGCAGCCTTTCAGCAGCAACTGGAGTTGTGAATGGTGTCCACGGATGGGAGGTTGGCTTCCGTGATGGTCTGGGTTATGCACGTCACCTCCTGTAGTTTCTTACAGTCCTGGGCAGAGCAGTTGCCGTGCTAGACTGTTATGCACCCAGACAGTATGCTTTCTATGGTGCATCTGTAAATGTTGGTGAGGGTCCTTATGGGCATGCCGAATTTCCTGAGCCGCCTGAGGAAGAAGAAGCATTATTGTGCCTTCTCAACTGTCGCATCTACACGGGACATTCAGGACAGCTTGTCGGTTATTGTCACTCCAAGGAACTCGGCACTCTCCACCATCTCAACCTCAGCTCCATGTGGACGCGTTCGCCTCCTTTCTTTTTGAAGTCAATGATCAGTTCTTTCATTTTGCAGACATCGAGAGAGGGGTTGTTATCATTGCACCATCTCACCAAGCCTTCTATCTCCTTTCTGTATTCTGACTCATCGTTGTTTGATATCCGTCCTGCCATGGTGGTGTCATCAGCAAACTTGTAGATGGTGCTCGTTCGGAATTTGGCAACACAGTTGTGGGTGCACAGGGAGTACAGTAGGGGGCTGAGAACACATCCTTTGGGGGGCTGCAGTGTTGAGTGCTATTGTGGAGGAGGTGCAGTTGTCGATCCTCACTGATTGTGATCTCTGGGTCAAGAAGCTGAGGATCCAGTTGCAGAAGATGGTGCCGAGACCTAGGCCTCAGAGTTTTGAGATCAGTCTGAAGGGCATAATGTATTTTTCAACCTTTTGGCTTGGTGTTTCTTTCAAGTAGATTCATGGAGGTTGATTTGCCATGGCTCATGACAACTTTTCTCATGCAATCTCGCTCTGCTCACCTCTATACTTACACATCCAGGCTCCCTGGCACCATTCTCACTCAATCAGACAGCAGCAGATGTGGAAGTGTATTTGAAATGGCTGAACAGGACATGTTCAGGCAACCAACTAGGCCTCTTTGTGCTGTGCGGCTCTCCCATTGCCATAATTTTGAATGATTTTTCAAGAAGCTCAAGCCTCTACCCCCATGGCACAACTAACGGCTGCTCTACTCTTTGGCAAGCACCAGAGGAGACCACACCGTCTCCAATCAAAGAGGCCAGGCTCTAAGTTCCTCATAAAGACCGAAAGAACTGCGGATGCTGTAAATCAGGAATAAAAACAAAGTTGCTGGAGAAGCCCAGCAGGTCTGGCAGCATCTGTGAAGGAAAAAAAACAGAGTTAACGTTTCGGGTCCGGTCACCCTTCCTCAGAATTCCTCATGTACCTCTGAGACATAGACCCCTCAGAAAATGCACCAGGTCAGATACTTACATTGTGGTGGTACTATATCTGGATTATACTCAAGAGCACAATATGGTAAGCACATCAATCATCGCAGTGTGTCATCTCTTGACTCAGAGATCACAATCAGCGAAGACAGACAACTGCACCTCCTCCACAATAATGCTCAACACTGGAGGCCCCAAGAATGCATCTTCGAGAAAGAAATTTCCTAGGTCTCAGGCACAAGAGGATGGCCAGAGACCAGGCATCTACTCAGGCTCTGACTGAAGATGAAACAATGGAGGATGCCCTTAATAAATTTCAGGCGAATCCACAGGCAGTCACAGAAGGACAGGTTTGTCAGAGACACTCAGGAGACTGGAGGAGGCCACCAAAAATACCAATAGTATAGCCGCACATGCATATGTCTGGCCGTCATGGAAAGTCAGACCCAGACAAACCCTCAGTGGCTGCTGGGAATGCATGGACCTGCATTCCATTGCATTAGCCATTGGTGCTCAGCACTAACAGCAAGTCCAGAAAGGCCAAGGGATCTGGGCTTCACTCCTGATGCTACTTCCTCTCAAGGAGACAGGGTGGAGCCAGCAGGCACCCAAACAGAGGAGGAACTAAACATAGCCCCCGTGGAAGGTGCTGATAAGTAGCCTTGGTGAATTTCTGTGTTTAATCTCATAGTTGCATCTTGATTCTTTTGCAAATTTCAAAGATATAGTTCATTCAAAAAATCTTTATGTACATAGTCACTATACAGAATCAAGCTGCTTCCAGTCTTTACATATGGAGAACAAACAAACCAAAGGCATTTCTTACCTATACAAGACTCTATTTACATATATTTGCAGCACTGGGAGGGCCTAATAACTGAACGGGGCCCCCATTTAAGTTCAGCAGAAAGACCTTAGACAGTGGTCTTTCCCCACTGCATCTTGGCTGCAACTATCTCAAGCTTTAATGTGCCCCTCAGCAGGTAGTCCTGGACCTTGGAATATGACAGTCTGCAACACTCAGTCAGGGTCAACTCCTTGTTCTGGAAGGCCAATTGTTTTGGGCAGACCAAAGAACATCTTCCACTGAGTTAATAGTCTTCCAGGCACAGTCAATGATTGGCTTGGTGTGCATCCTGGGGAACAGACTGTAGAGCACGGTGTCCTGCACCACAGAGATGATCCTTGACAAAAACCACTACATCACTCTCCACTTAGAAATACTGTGCTACTGAGCACCTGCTGGGGAAGGAGTAAATGTTCAGCATTTCTGAGGCAGGGCCCAAATCTTTCATGCCAACGAGAACAGCATGGTGGCTCAATGGTTCGCATTGCTACCTCACAGTACCAGGGACCTGGGCTTGATTCTATCCTCAAATAACTGCCGGGGTGAAGTTCTCCCCATATCTGCATGGGTTTCCTCTCACAGTCCCATTGTAGGTGGATTGGCCATGCTAACTTGTGCATAGTGTCCAACGATGTGCAAATGGATTAGCTATAGGAAATGCAGGGTTACAGGGATAGAGTGAGGTTGGATCTAGACAGGGTGCTCTTCAGAGGGTCGTTGTAGACTTGATGATCCTAATAGCTTGTGTTCACACTTTAGGGATTCTGTGAACAGGCAGCACTACAGAGGTGGTTTCCTTCAACCCTAGCTGCAGAGCCAGTGAATACACCCAGGTGTAGTGGGAGTGTCTGGATATGAAATCTCTCTAAGATACTGAGGTTATGTGGATGACACATCATTATAAATACATTTTTGATCATCATACGTCTGATTGGTTGCTGGTTTAGCTGTCAGACCTGATTAACTGGCCACCATGTCAATGTTAAGCATCCTCATCAGATACCCCAGGGAGATTAGATGTTAT
The DNA here is from genome assembly GCF_021869965.1 of Rhincodon typus. Taxonomy (NCBI): domain Eukaryota; kingdom Metazoa; phylum Chordata; class Chondrichthyes; order Orectolobiformes; family Rhincodontidae; genus Rhincodon; species Rhincodon typus. The sequence continues at coordinate 53,895,727 of NC_063345.1, forward strand.
ATTGTCGAGGCATTAGTTCTCATTGGAAGCTGCAGATTGTAGGCCTCCCTGAACCCATACATTCACAAATGTAGCTAACACTTCGTATTTTAATGAGGAGATCACTGAGGTCAAAGAAAATCTGAATGCGTTGCTATAGGTCCTTGCCTCCACTCAAGCTACACTCGTATGGCACTTTGTGTTTGGCAACATGCTCATTCATAAGTGCACACTTCTCTGGAGGCAATGGTTTATTTTTCCAATGTGACTACCAAGGGATTACACACTCAGGCAGGAATGGGAGATGACCAATGCTCGACTATGATCCAGAGTTAGCCTCTTAGTACAAACATGTAACCCTGTCCCGTCAGACCAATAAAGAAGAAGCATATTCCACACATTCTGAATATGTTGGCAACCAATCTTAATGATTATTGCACCACTGATATTTGGCCAAAGATGGCTGCTGGCCAGCTAGTGCTCCTGTGATTGAATTCCTAGTTTTGTCTGACAGTCAAGAATCCCACTCTTATCCCTGCACCCCCAGTCCTTCATCTACCCTCTTACGTAGCTGTCCCTGTCAACCCCATCAGTTTTCAGGCTTCTATGTTCCCTACTAACCCCCTTATTTAACTATCTATATCAATTCTCTGCCTCAGCAAGAAAACAAAAGAACTGTGATTGCTGGAAATCAGAAATGAAAACAGAAATTGCTGGAAGAGCTCAGCAGGTCTGGCAGCACCTGTGCAGACAAATCAGAGTTAACGTTTCGGGTCCAGTGACTCTTCTCCAAAACTGATTGTAGCTTGGAAAAGATTGGTATTTATGCAGAAGAAGGGGTAGGGAAAGGGGAAGGAGAAAATGATAGGTGAAGATAGAGCCCAAAGAGAGAGAAAAACAGTTAGACAGTCAAGGAGTGGTTAAAGGTCAGCCTGGGAGAATGAAGACATGCTAATGGGGACGATTAGAAGCTGATAATGGGTTGCGTGTAGTAGCAGCCCATGTGATGACAAGGTCTGGCGTCTAGGGGTTGGGGTAAGGACGTGGCAGAAGGTGTCTCAAGCCCTAACACTGTTGAACTCGATGTTAAATCAGGAAAGCTGCAAGAGTTCCCAAGCAGAAAGTGAGGTGCTGTTCTTCAAGCTTGTGATTTTTAGGAGCATTGCAGCCAGCCTGGGACAGAGATGTTGGCCAGTGAACAAGGTGTTATACTAAAGCAGCAGGCAATTGAAAGCTCAGGGTCAATTTTGCGGGCAGGACATAGGTATTCTGCAAAGTGGTCACCCAGTCTGCACTTTGTTTGCCCAACGTAGAGGAGACCACATTGTGAGCAGCTAATGCAGTAGACTAGATTGCGTGAAGTGCAGGTAGAGTGCTGCTTCACCTAGAAGGTATGTTTAGGGTGGCACGGTGGCTCAGTGGTTAGCACTGCTGCCTCACAGCACCAGGGACCCGGGTTCAATTCCACCCTCGGGTGACTGTCTGTGTGGAGTTTGCACGTTCTCCCCACATCTGCGTGGGTTTCCTCCGGGTACTCCGGTTTCCTCTCACAGTTCAAAGATGTGCAGGTTAGGTGGATTGGCTAAGCTAAATTGCCCATAGTGTTCAGGGGTCTGTAGATTAGGGGGGTAAAAGGGGGAAGGGTCTGGGTGGGATGCACCAAGGGTCGGTGTGGATTTGTTGGGCCGAAGGGCCTGTTTCCACACTGTAGGGGTTCTATGGTTCTATGTTTGAGCCCTTGGATACTGAGGAGGGAGGAGGTAAATGGGCCGATATTACACCTTCTGTGGTTGCAGGGGAAGATGCTGTGGGGCTGTGTGGGGGGAGGGGGCAGGTGGTTTGGGAGTGAAGGAAGAGTGGATCAGGGTGTCCTGGAGGGAGTAATCCCTGTGGAAGTTTGTTAAGGGAGGGGAGGAGTGTGTGGGTGTCTAGTGGTGGCATTCCACTGGAGGTGGTGAAAATGGTGGCTAAGGATCCTCTGGATGTGAATGTTACTGGGATGGTATGTGAGGACCAGGGCGACTCTATAGCTGTTGCAGGACGGAAGAGAGAGTGAGGACTGAAGTGAGGGAGATAGGTCAGACCTGGATGAGGGCCCTGTCAACCATGGTGCTGGGGAACTCTTGGTTGAGGAAGAAAGTGGACATTTTGGAAGCCCCCTTGTCGAATTGGCATCATTGAAACAGATGCAAAGGAGATCTGGGAGGATGGAATAGAGTCTTTACAGGAAGCAGGGTGTGAGGATGTATAGTCAAGGTAACTGTGGGTGCCGGTTGGTTTGTACTGGATTTGGTGGCCAACCAATTGCCAAAAATGGAAACAGAGATGTTGAGGGAGGGAAGGGAGGAGTCAGTCATGGACCAGGTGAAGGTGAGAGCGGAGTGGGAATTGGAAGTGAAATAGGTAAAATTTTCCAATTCCGGACAAAAAGAGGGAAGCAGCACTGATGATGCCATCGACATTCCAAAGAAAGAGTTGTGGGTGGGGGCTGGAATAGGAGTGAAACCAGGAATGGCCTCACAAAGTACTCCACAGAGACACAGGCATAACTGGAGCCCATGCGGGCACCCATGGCCACACCTTTGACCTGAAGAGAGTGAAAGGAGTTAAAAGAGAAGCTGCTCAGAGCGTGGATGAGCTCGGCCAGGTGGAGGACGGTGGTGGTGAATGGGACTGTTTAGGCCTTTTTTTAGCAGGAGGAATAGAAGAGCCCTGAGACCATCCTGATGGGGGATGGGTGTGGAAAGGGATTGCACATCTGTGGTAAAGAGGAGGTGGCTGGAGCCTGCAAACTGGAAATTCTGAAACTGATATAAACCATCAGAGGAACCATGGATGCAAGTGGGAAGGCACTGGTCAAGGGGAGAAAATAGGAAGAAAATAGGAAGAAATAGTAGGAAGATTGTAGGGCAGGAGCAGGCAGAAACAATGGGTCTACCTGGGCAGACCTGCTTGTGGATTTTGGGATCTCACCCTCAGCCATGGCCTTGCCACATTATGCCCACTATTGTTGTTATTTACTGTCCTCCTACTGCAGCCTGGGCGGCGATGACTGAAAAAAATTCCCTCCCATTGTGCCCCATGCTCTCCTATGTTACATCAACTTCCATCCTAATACTTGGATTATTGTCATTATCCCCTGAGAATCAAAATATAATGACCACATTTATAATGACCACAAAATATAATCACCACATTTGAGATTTCCATTTTTCCCAACACAGCTTGGGCCGTCCGTTGATAACATCCTTGACATTAACTGCCCGATCCTACAGGACCGACCATAGTGCACCCTGCTGGGCACAGCCTGAAAACTGATGTTCCCGACTGCCCTATCTATGATCCCTGACTGGTTGGGCTTGATGGGCAGGACTGATTGTGGACTAATCTTCAGATGAAAGGATATGGACTCCTGGAACCTGATCTCGACAAGCACCTGACTGGCCATAGCCGAGACCCCAGACTGAAGTCGGAAAATACCTTTGAGTGTGGTGGCACTCCTTCACTGACCAGAGTTCCTTTCCATCTAACTGAGGATTATTCTCCTTAGACTTTCAGACATAGCCATTTGATTGAAGAATATGCAGAGTGTCGACCATTTAAGCTGCTGGTACATGCTGTAGATGCAGTATTATATATCATGATGTCATTCAGCAACATGTTCATTACGTTGACTGTTCAGTGCAGGCAACTGTGATAAACTCCCTGGCTTTCTATCTATGCTAAGATGCAAGGCAAAGCAGAGATGCAGTGAGGCTGAAAAGTCTGAATGAGGTTGCAATGTGCAAAAAGGCAAGGCACAGAACAGAAAGTTTTTGATGAAATGGCAGTATGTTAAAAGGCAAGGCAGAGATGTTGTGAGTCTTTATGCTCTGAATGACGTGGCAATATGTCAAAGGCATCCCGAGACGGTGATGGCGGTGTCCAGGACATTATGTGTAAGGTATGAGTATAACTATCATAGTTTCTTGCTTGATTAATTTGACAGACTGCTCTTTCTGTATTGACATTAGTCCCCAAATGTTAATAAGGACATTGTGCAGAGTCAACAGGGCTGTGTTTACTGTTGTTGTTTTCATTTCCTTAGTCAATCCCAAGTGGTCTGTCTGATTTCAATCCATTTTTTTTCCCTGGAGTCTGGAGTTACATGTAGGCCTAACCAAGTAAGGTTAGAAGTTTTTATTCCCTAAAGGACGTTAATGACCTAGGTGTTTTTTTTACGACAATCAATAATGCGGTATGATCATTGCTAATTAATTATTTCAGTCCAACTTTTTATTGAATTCAAATTTCAGCATCTGTCATGGTGGTATTTGAACCCACATCCCTAGAGCATTACAGCCTTGTGGGGAATGTAAAGCTAGGGGTGACCATTTAAAAATAAGGGGTCACCCATTTAAGATAGAGATGAGAGGAATTCTCCCCGTCCTACCCCCTAAGAGGGTCATGAACCTTTGGAATTCCTTTCCATAAAGGACAGTGGAAGCACAGTATTCAAAATATTTTTTGAGGCAGATTCTTAGTAAGCAAGGAAGTGAAAAGTTACTGGATAGGAGTGAATGTGGAGTTGAGGTTACAGTCAGAAGAGCTATGATCTTATTGAATGGTGCACCAGGCTTAAGGAGTTAAATAGCTTAATCCTAATGTGAACTTGTACATTGTTATATATGTAATCATACTGATGAGGAGGTAGCAGAAAGACTCTCAGCAATCTGAATCATGCCTATTAGGCTGGAGATAACTGAGTATCACAATCGTTGCATCCAAAAACTGACATGGTTAAATTTTTGGTCCTTTTATAAGTAAAATGGTGTAAGTCACAGGATTGTGCATTATCACACCATCCCCAGATAATAACAAAAATGACTTCCACCTTTCAAACAAAGGTTATAAAATCATTGTCAGAAAGGCAGTAAAACTCTGAATTTGACAATCCAGAAGCACTCAGAGGTACGTCCACACCTTTGTAAAACTGCTAGTAATAACTAATGTAAACTCAAACATACAGTTTGCACTTTTCAAGAAGTTGCAGCTTTCTATCGAGTTTATTGTTAATGTTTGGTAAACTGACTCAGGCTGTGTAACATGGGTAATGATTGAAGAAATGCAAATTTGTAATTAGAAACCATTAAAGTAGATGAGAAAGTAGGAGTGAAAAGTGATTTCCAATTATATAATTTATTGACATCAAATTCATTCTGGTTTCCTGTGATAAACTGTCACATTCTGTAATGCTGTCTCTGAGTCATGTTTTCAATGATAACAACGATAAAGTTGGAGCTTGAAATCATCATATAAAGAAACCATAATGTGGCATTATCTGTGCATGACTTCAAAATCCAAGCAGGTGGTAAGACATGTCAAACATTTTTTTAGAAATCTGCAATTACACATGTATATTCACACAACAAGAAAAAAACTTTATTAAGTCAGTTCTGCTGGTTAATCAGCATGATACTGAGAGTTTCTCTGCCTTTTGATAATCACCTTGGCCTCCATGAAGCTTTCTTACAACCTCCTACCCACAGTAGAGAGATCTGCCATAAAGCATTGAGAATTCAATAGCCCTAAAAATGATCGAGAGGATCTCAATGCTTAATGTGAAATGCCATATGGTTGTGGTACATTTCAGAGTTAAGATGCACTGCCCACAAGGTATCCAGCATACAATCAATGCCACCCTGCGTCATGGAGAAACTGACAATCTTCACAAAGTAGCATGTTCATTCTGCTGCTGGTTTCTGGCAAAAAAAAAAGCAACGTTATCAGAGAGACAAGGAACGACAGATGCAGACCTTGTGGGCAGTGCATCTTAAC